>NW_019417297.1:24567-58724 GCF_000390285.2 Anoplophora glabripennis | reverse complement strand
GTAATAACGAGCGTTCAAATAAAAACGTGGTCGAAGTTGGCTCTGACACATTGGACGTAGGGAGTAGCTTATAGCGACCAACTTAACCTCATTTCTCAACGAGCTGTATAGCAGCTGTCAGTTTCAATAACGTTAATGACTATATAACTTTATTTTAAAGAATAATCGTGATAACAATAACAAATAATTAAAGGAGAACAAACGCAAATCTTTTTTTAACACTGCGTGGCAGGTACCGACTGATACGCCAATTTTTTCGGTTCGAAGGAGGTACAGTCGTACCCTAGCCGGGGCAATTCGAGCGAATCGAGGAAAAAACCAGTTGTCCTGTATCTGATAACGCTGACAACTTATTGTCTACGCCGTTATCTTATCTCCGAGATGACCCGATAAACCCAACAATAATACGAGCACGCTCCACCTGACCTTGTGCAATGCCAAAATTCAACAACGGGGAAATTAATGATCCTCTCCACAGAATTTTGCCCGAGGACAAGTTTTCGCAGTCGCAGAATCACGCCGCTGGTCATTAAGACACCTGAGGATGAAACGTGCGTTTCGTCGAGTCTTTGGATTTTTTGTCCGGCCAGACTTAACAAAAATTAGAAAGGCGACTCAGACACTTTTAAAACCTCACAATTAAAAAGATGATCTTTATTTCACAACAATAATTGTTAATTACCTAATTGTAAGAATAAGAAACGCTGTCCATTTTGCACAATAAAATGGAATGTGTGAAAGTGTTTAGCTGCAACAGCTCTAGAAATGTGGTAAATATTAGAAAAACAAAAGAAAGTTGTTGAGTTTCCATCCCAATATGCCTTGAGTAAGCGTGAGTCTCGTTGGTGACGTCATCTTAAGCGCATAGCATGCATATTCACACCACGATTGTAACCATAAAAAGTATGTGAGATCCGAAAGTAAATCGTACATTTCAGGATCGTATTTTGTTTTGAAATGACGCGATGAAAAATACACATTGTTGACGAAGCATAATAACGAGCGTTCAAATAAAAACGTGGTCGAAGTTGGCTCTGACACATTGGACGTAGGGAGTAGCTTATAGCGACCAACTTAACCTCATTTCTCAACGAGCTGTATAGCAGCTGTCAGTTTCAATAACGTTAATGACTATATAACTTTATTTTAAAGAATAATCGTGATAACAATAACAAACAATTAAAGGAGCTGCGGAAAATGCCCCCCTCCTTGTTCCAAGCACTTTTCACACCTGTTCCTCAAAGAATTAAAGACATTTTCTAAGATGCTCGGGGTTTTGTTAATTTCACGAATCTTGTCTATAAGTCGAGCCTGCAGATGGTTTAAATCAGGAACAGGCAGTTCAAAAATAGTGTTTTTAAGGTAAGGCCACAAAAAGAAATCACACGGCGTAATATCACATGACCTCGGTGGAAATTCATGTTCAGCATTGAGACTTATTAGTCGATTTTGGAAAACTTCCCTCAACATATTCATCGTCTCGCCTGCCGTATGTGCCCTTGCGCCATCTTGTTGAAAGTTTGTAATTTCGTTTTCTTCCAGCTGGTTAACAAAGGGAGCGATAATTTCTTCTCTATATCTTTGCGCAGTAAGAGTACCATTAAAAAAAATAGGTCTATAAATCCTCCTTCGATTGAGAGCACACCAAACTCCAATTTTTTGAGCGTGTAGAGGGCCCTCGACAAAAAAGTTATCTGGTTTTTCAGAAGACCACATTCTCATATTCTGTGAGTTTACGTAACCACTTAAATGAAACCAGGCTTCATCAGAAAAAAAGGTGATATTATGAAGTTCACCGTAGTTGTTTAAAAACCATTCACAAAATACAGCCCGTCGCGGAAAATCCACTTTGCTGACAAGTTAAACGATAGGAGAACAAAAGCAAATCTTTTTTTAACACTGCGTGGCAGGTACCGACTGATACTCCCACCATTTGTGATAAAACACGTACAGAAGTTCTTGGCGCATTTTCCATTATTTGTTGGACATTTTCTTTTAATTCTTCAGTCCGCTTTTTAGGTCGGCCGCTTCCTTCTTTTCTTGTTACACTGCCCGTTTCACGAAAAACATTAACACAACGCTGAACTGCACTTTGGAAAATTTTGTACTCAACAACGCCGGGAAATTAATTTTGAAATTCTATGAAACATTCCTCAATAGAATACTTCCATATTCCATTAATCTTGCGTCCATTTCTAAAGTAGGACTCTATGATAAACACTTTTTGTGTACTTGAGAAAACACCATTTTAAACGCTTTTTAAAACGAAAATATTCAAATTGATAGTGGCGATATAGCGCTTTGACAGATGACGTTTAAGTTCATTTGCTATACGCTACGCCCTACGTCCAAATTTTCAGAACCAACTTGACCACGTTTTTATTTGAACGCTCGTTATAAACATTGCGATAGATACTGCACATAAAAAAAAGACATAGCAAGAATCGAAGGTCGACTAGTAGACCAGGGCGGATCTGTTTTGAGGTGGATGTGAGAGGGGGCGAGCAAATTTTTTCTGGATTACCTTCAGTACAATTCACATAATAAAAGTGTGGATCCCTAGATCTGGGCGAGGTCACAGAAGATAAAACAACCAGAATTATATCTCGTTGTCGGCACCTTTGATCACTGATGTCTTTTGTCAGGGACCTTGAATGACATAAATCCCCCAGTTTCGGTATAGAAAGTCAGGATTGTATTCAGTGAAATTTTATTGCGCTAAAGAGGTATGTACTAAGAAAAAAGCCAGGAATTTATGTGCAGCAGAAAATGAGGTTAATCATGCAAAAGCCTTAGTTATTTACATGAAAAAAGTTTTTTAATGGCGAATTTTAGATTTATTTTATTTTTAAACCAGTCTATTAATGAAATTATTCAATGTTAAAAATATTTATAGTTAAGATCAAACTACTGAATAATTACATATTCAATATTTGTTAACATAATTTAATATAATTTATAAGTACAAGGCAAAAAATGAAAAATTAAAAGAATTGTGTAAACAAACATACAGGGTGTCCCGTTCACGTTTCAAAAAAAACTTGTGTGCAAGTCCCTCTCGGTAAAATAATGGGGGTAGTTCATGTAACGTTTTTTTTTCTTAGACGACCTATTTTCGAGATACGGTTTGTGAAAGTTGTTACTTTCCAAATGGTTTTCTTTAATTATCTATAAATTGGCTAAAGATCAAAATGTCAAAATTTGTACACGAGTAAACATCAACTGTGCGTTAAGAATAATTTGCAAACGGTTTCTTTCTGAAAAGCAGTGTCGCCGATACAGGTAATTGTAAAAAAATATGTTAAAAGTCAAAATTTATTACATTTCTAAACGGTTATGTAAACTCTAAAGCATACTACAAAAAAGGCATACTTGTCGAAATTCGGAAGCATATACCATTTTCGAGAAAAATTAAGTTGCATTTTTTTTGCTCACATAAGCGGCATAACAAAATATCAAATTGAAAGAGGACTTTACCATTGAATGGGCTGAAGACATTTAGGTACCAACAGTATTTGCATTTAAGACTAAAATTTTAATTTCTTACGAATCACATTAAACGACAGTTAAATTGTAAAACATTTTATTAACTAAAAAAAAATTAATTTATTTTCAGATTGTTGTAAACTAACATTTAAAAAAGTAAATCAAAATCAGGAAACGCAATATTTCTTTTCAACACCACAATTCCTAGTTTTTATATTGTCTTTTATTTTCTAACACTTCATTTGTCCTTAATTTTACAGTACCTTATAGAATAATTATATATACACTCAAACAATCATTTATTTACACAACAAAATAAATCACGTAAAACGANTACCATTTTCGAGAAAAATTAAGTTGCATTTTTTTTGCTCACATAAGCGGCATAACAAAATATCAAATTGAAAGAGGACTTTACCATTGAATGGGCTGAAGACATTTAGGTACCAACAGTATTTGCATTTAAGACTAAAATTTTAATTTCTTACGAATCACATTAAACGACAGTTAAATTGTAAAACATTTTATTAACTAAAAAAAAATTAATTTATTTTCAGATTGTTGTAAACTAACATTTAAAAAAGTAAATCAAAATCAGGAAACGCAATATTTCTTTTCAACACCACAATTCCTAGTTTTTATATTGTCTTTTATTTTCTAACACTTCATTTGTCCTTAATTTTACAGTACCTTATAGAATAATTATATATACACTCAAACAATCATTTATTTACACAACAAAATAAATCACGTAAAACGACGCCAATGCTCAACGCTCGGGATAACAAACGACAAACAGGCTCATAAAATGGCTAAAATGCTTTTGTAACTACGCCACTTTGTTCGTATACCAAAAGTGGGGGGTGCGTGCACCGATCTGCGCGAATACCCCCTCCACGCCAACTTATAATTCTGATTGTTTTATTCTGTGGCGAGGTCCGGAACATTTTCAAAATTGCAAAAATGTTTAAAATTTTTTTATAAATACCTATTTTATCTGAGTTTTTTACTTATATCTTGAAACCTATGCATTTTGGAAGAATATTGAAGAGGAAAAAAAGTTTTAGAATTGAATTTTGCACAATATAGTGAAAGTTAAAAATGTTTAAATTTATTACCGATGTTGCAAAATAGCATTAATTGATGAAAAAAAGGCAAAATAATTAAGTTTTTAGGTTATTTTTTAACAATATTTTAATTGCTCCGAGGGCATTCTAATTTTGGTAAAAAAAACTTTAGAGTATAATAAAACAACACACCAAATTTCATTAAAATCGGTTCCATAGTTTTCACAAAATAATTCTTTGAACAAAAATTTGAAATAAATTTTTCGAATTTTCAAAATGTACAATCTCAAATAAAGCATCTAGATACTTGAAAATTTTTTGCAATTTAGTTTTTTTCAAAAATTATAATTTTAAACTACTATTTTTTCTTAATTTTATCTCTATTTAACAAAAAAATTTATTTCCAAAAAAAAACAAATTATTTAAATAATTGTAATAATTATAACTAAATATATTCATATTCAAAGCGTTGAAATATATACGTAAACAAATTTTTTCATTGAAAAAATGTAATAGCATAGGATGAAATATACAGTATATTTAATGTATAAATAATCAACTTTGTTTATAACAAAATTGTGCAAATTAGACAGTTGGATCCCGAGACATCGGATTAAAAATAAAAAGTTGGAAATTGGTCCATTATAGTACGATCGTATACGATGCAAAGTAGAGCAAAAAATTGTCGGTCTTTTATCAAAGGAAAATCGTGTCATCATTTTTAGGAGGCGTAAGATGAACCGTTTCAAATTTAAAATGAAATTGAATGTAAAATCTGAAATACCGCCGCATACGCACTGTGTTCTGGTACTAGCTGTAGTCGGCCAGGTGCATCGAGTGTACGAAGTGGTCGGTTATACGTCAAATACTAACCTGGCGAGCTTGATCGTAGAGCAGGGAACAATAAACAGTGGCGCGTACAGAGGTGAAATGTAGTACATATGTGGAATTTAAATAACGAATTGGATTTATAATAAATTACATTTAAAACAAATAGTTTATGAGAATAAAGGGATTTTTGTAGGAACAGGGTTCCAGACGTGAACTGATCTCTTCATCGCACCCCATTACGATTCTTTTTTTTATAAGGAGAACGAAGTTTCAAAGCAAAAACCTTGTATAACAGATATACTATAAATATTTACAGAATGAAAACAAAATATAAATCCTATGATATGATTCTATCAAATGAAAACACTAACAACAATTCTCTACCAATCTCAACAAAATAAGTTATTTTTCTATCAAACAAGAAACGTTAACAAATTATAAACAAAATATAAATTCTATGATTTATGTACTGTACGCCAAACTGCATTTTTCTCATCTTCATTTAATATTAATTTCTTCTTTGCACCCCCTTTTTTAGGTTTCTTAACGCCTCCTTCAATTTTCTTCTCTCTTAAAATTTTGAAAACAGATAATTCGCTTACTCCAGTATATCCAGAACACATTTCCACCAAACCAGTCTTCAGTTTCATGGGATGATCCTTTTCTAAAGGGTTATAGACATTTAATATTATCGTTTTTTCTCTGTGACTTAATATAGAATTTTTTGTACCCACACCAGTACATCCGGCTCGCGAACATCCAGGCACCGCCTCCATTTATCCATATAACGACAACAGAGCAATAATAATACAAAAAACTTCACTTCACTAGCACAGAAAATATAATAGCATTCACGATTCACAAACAACAGCCCGAAACACACATACAGCACACAAATAAAACACTAAAAACTCTTTTGTTACGGAGCACAAGAAATATGATTTCACTCACATATTCTCAAATAATAGCGCGAAACACACATATAGCCCGAAAGAAATATAATTGCACTTATAACAGTTATAACCTCACAAATATCGCGAGCGAGAAACACGCAGCACCAATACAACCGAAACGAAAGTGACCACGCCAGGCCGGCACGCGCGCCGCCGCAAAAAACACAAGACACAAGTCATATGAGGGATAATGAAGGGAGTAATAAATGTATAGTTGTCCTGCCGCCCAATGTGCGAAGGAGATGCCTTTGGTTTTCATTTTGTCCTTCATAAATATATAACTGTTAATCCATAATGCATAAAGAAATTATTCAATTTCCAAAACCCCCTATAAAATGTGTTGCACTGATTCCCTTGACAGGCAATGATTTATTACTTTGCATCGAATACGATCGTACTATAGAAGCCGAGATAATGTAATTTTTTTCGTACCTTCGCATTTTGAACCTCCGAATTCAATCTCGGAGCGAAAGCCCCCTCACCCACTTTTCGTGTTTTGAGTCACTTTTCGCGTGTGGGAGCGATAGCTTTTCCGCTGATTTATCGATGTTGCCGATAACTTATGGATATGAACATATTTTCCAGTTTAGAACTCGGAAAAATGAAGACACTGGATCAAAGATTATTGCCAAATTGTTTATAAATTAACGGTAAATGCCGATAAACTTTGACCGCTTATATTTCGAGGACCAATAAACGGAATTTAACTTTTTTTTTAAAGAAGTGTGTTTCCGAGTACTTTAAAATTATAATTTTTGAAAAAAACTATATTGCAAATTGATAAATGTAATCTAATTGTTGACTTTAAAAATTTACTGTGGTCGTCCTAATCAACCGATTTCAATTTTTCAAAAACCATTTGAAAGGTTGGGCGGTCTTTACTAACTATGTGAAAAAAATTTCAAGTACCTAGATGCTTTATTTGAGGCTGTGCAACATTTTGAAAATTCGAAATTTTTTTCAAAAAATTATTTTGCGAAAACTATAATGAACATTTTAATGAATATTGGTGTGTTGTTTTATTATAGGTACTTTAAAGTTTTTTTTTTACTAAAATTAGAATGCCCTCGGAGCAATTAAAATATTTTTAAAAGATTATCCAAAAAACCTTTTGCCTTTTCTACATCAATTACTGCTATTTTGCAACATCGGTAATAAGTTTAAACATTTTTAACATACTGTATATTGTGCAAATTCAATTCTAAAACTTTTTTCCTCTTCGATATTCTTCCAAAATGCATATGTTCCAAGATATAAGTAAACAATTGAGATAAAATAGGTATTTTTTGCAATTTTGAAAATGTTTCGGACCTCGCTCATATCTAAGGATCTACACATTTATTATGCGAGTTGTACTGAAGGTATTCCAGCAAAAATTAGCATGCCCTCTCTTACATCCAAGAACTGGGATATTTCTACAGATCCGCAATGGTCTATAGATGCAAATACGTATTTCATCTTTGAGTTTGAGGACAGTTTAGAAATTGACTTCTATGGCTATTACACAAAAAATGTATCCTTTTAACAGGAAAAATAATAAGCAGGGTGGTCCAGTTTCCGATGCAGAAACTTCAGGGACCGATAGAGATTCAGAAAATAATATGACTTTGCTGTATAAACCATGTATTCGACAAATGTTTCGTTAAAGGAAGTACAAGGTGTTCTAGATCGGTTTAAAAAGAAAACAAATTTATGAATTGCTGCCGAACGGTTAAAGATATTTCAGTTAAATTTTTTAGACGTTAACTATCATCGAAGGAGCACGTTTTGCAAAGAAAAACCTCATTTTTAGTTTTGCCAGTGGCGTCCGTACTAGCACGTTACTGGATAATTCTAAAGAAAAAATTGGTACGCCACTGCTTTGTCATAAAATAAAAATCAGTTTTGGATTCTTCATTCAATTTAGAAGGAAAAAGCTCGCTTTCGATTTTTCTATACGACTCAGCGTTTTCGAGTAAAAAAATCAAAAACCCATTAAACAAAATATTGCCATTGTACAGCCTGTATATAGGGTGGTCGCGACGTAATGGTCCAAAATTCATGGGTAGATTCCCCAAGTAAAAATATTGCGATTTAGCCGAACTTAGTCCAAAAGTTGATAGTTAAAGAGATACAGAGTGTTAAATGTAAAATATTATTTCAGTTTTTTTTAATTTATTCCATACCAAATGCAAATATCCTCACAAAATTTTGGGGATTGGAGTTCGTTGAGTAGAGGAATTGAAATCTGTTCACATTTTGGTTAAAGTTCATAGAGGGCGCTAGCTGCAGTAGATTGAATGTGTTAAAAACGACATAACTTTTTTGTGCTTTAAGGTATCTCATCTTTGGTTACAAATTCTTATTTTCCAACTATTTTTACACAAAAAAGGTAGACTTTATGAAAGTAGCTGTCTCGCACCGTTTCCGAGATATTTGGCTTTGAAACTTCCAATGCTAATAGTTGAAATAATTAAAATAATTTAGAAATGTCAAAAACAAGGGTTTATTTAGAATTAAAAATTGTAATGAACAGTAAAATAGTAAACATTAGTAAAAAAATATGCCTTTTTGACAATAATTGCTTAAAATATCCACCTCTAACTTCAATACATTTATCAACACGTTTATTAAAAGATTGTCTTATTTTAAAGTATAAATCCTTAATGCGAAATGACTTTGCAGCATTTAAAACCTGCTACTAAAGTTCTTCTCAAGTGTTTATAGTTTCTCCATAAACAACTGATTTCATGTAACTCCAAAAACGAAAACCTCGGCATTCTATCTCACATTTATGTATACGAGTATACAATTTAATTTGTAAGCTAAGATGTAATTTTAATTAGATACGAATAATACTTAATAGAAATTAGCATACAAATGACAGCAATAAGACAAGTGGAAGACGTCAATTATTTGATTTTCGTCCAAATCCTACTTAAGAAACTTTACCGCTAAATTAATAATACCTGTAGGTACTTAATTGTAATTTAATGCAACAGCATTGGAAGTTTCAAAGCCAAATATCTCGAAAACGGTGCGAGATAGCTACTTTAATAAAGTATACCTTTTTTGTGTAAAAAAAGTTGAAAAATAAGAATTTGTTACCAAAGATGAGATACCTTAAAGTACAAAAAAGTTATGTCGTTTTTAACACATTCAATCTACTGCAGCTAGCGCCCTCTATGAACTTTAACCAAAATGTGAACAGATTTCAATTCCTCTACTCAACGAACTCCAATCCCCAAAATTTTGTGAGGATATTTGCATTTGTTAAAGAATAAATTAAAAAAAACTGAAATAATATTTTACATTTAACACCCTGTATCTCTTTAACTATCAACTTTTGGACAAAGGTAAGTTCGGCTAAATCGCAATATTTTTACTTGGGGAATCTACCCATGAATTTTGGCCCATTACGTCGCGACCACCCTGTATATTTTATTCTGACGTGTCTTTTCAGCGTATTCGCACAATTTGATGGCGGCGTGGGTGCCGATCATAAGGACGGATATCTGCAAGATGCCCCACGTGTACGATACCACCCTGTCAGAGGGGATGATCTGCGCCGGATTTTTGAGTGGCGGTGTTGACAGTTGCCACGGGGACAGCGGGGGGCCTTTGGCCTGCCTAGACAATGGTAACATACTTGATTTAAGGATTATTCATGAAATGCAACGCGATTTTTTCAGGTTTGTTTACTTTATACGGAATTACGTCATGGGGGCACCGTTGCGGCTTCGCCAACAAGCCCGGGGTGTACGTTAAAGTTGCCCACTACAGGAAGTGGATCGACGACACCATAACGAACAATTCTTGAAGAAGTATACTGACCGAATATACATATTCTTTAATATGTTTCAAATAATAAGAATTGTACAGATTTAATAATTTAAGGAAATAAATTTAATGTAGAATTAAGATACCTATTACCACAGACAAAATAGCTATCGCCACAGACTGCTCCTGGAATAGGCCGGCAGTTTTAAATTTCCGAATTGCCGGTAGAGTACACCACCAGCATAATTTTAGGAAGAATCAAATACAGCGGCCCGCATACTTAAGCGTATCCTAGCAACATATAAACAAGACTTTGGTAATGTTGCCAGGCGTACTTACGGATTTCTTTTGTACACTTTTTTTATCAATATCTGTTTTTTGCGATACTATATTTACTTCAATGTACGATGTAGGTATTGATAAAAATGTTTTTAAAGAATCAACGAATATCTATGTATGTATCATATGACATTCTGCAGTGGTGTTACAATTAAGTTATTTTATCACAATTTCGTTAATTAGCTACCTACTATTTTTATTTTTTGGTATTGAAATACTGCAGAAAATATATTTCCAAATAAACAAAATTCGTAATAATATTTTAAACAGCTTGTAATATATTTTTTTTAATATTTGAAGATGACGATAAATTTATTTAATATACAAGGTGGGTTATTAGTACGTCGCGGATGTAGGTACAGGTTTTTTTTTTTTATTTTGACATCCACTTATAGGTTTAATAATTAAAGATAGAGAGAAACTTTAAATACAAATGTACGACTTTTCCTTTATTTCATTTGACATCAAAATTTACTGGCATAAAATATATATGTTTAAAATAAAAAAAATCATTAAAAAAAATCATTAAAAAAAATAAAATTCATCCTTATGAAAATAACAAACAACGCTTTTTATAACTCAGCAACATAAGGAGAATAACTAAAAACTAAATAACATTAATATACCTACAATTTTTACAAATCAACATGCAAGTGATTGTGATGACACAGTTGAAAATATGTAACAATTTACTATTAATTGCTTCAAAAACAAGGAGCCAAGATAAGATTTTTTTTTAAATCGTAGCGCAATTGTTTATAAACATTAAGACTTGAATTTTTCGCAAAATAAAGTTTACGACGTAAACTACGATTTTCCGTGAATTGCATTGAAAAATGTGGAAAATTAACGACTCATGAGCCCTTTAAAGAGAAGGTACTTGCTAAGTAAACTGTTCGGCGTGATGATGGGGATGTCCAAATTGATGCGCGCTGTAAATTTTGCAATATCTCGGCTTCTATTCATCGTAGAAATTTCTTTTTTTTTTAATCTGGGGTAGCTCGACGAAAAAATAACAATGGGCATATTTACGAATTCGTAGAATAGCCCTGAACCCCAGAAAAAATGCATATTTTATACTGATTTTTTTTTAATTTACAAAAATGTCACAAAAATAATTGTTAAACGAAATATTAATTAAAATTTCAATTTCGGAATTATTTTACTATTATTAAATAAATAAATGAGGCTATTGTTCATTTAAAAAGTTATTTTTTTATATATTAAGCCAAAGTAAACTTATTTTTTCAATATTTTGTGTTATTTAATTACGATTTAAATGTAAAATTAAAGTAAAAATTCACAAATTGTTTTCAAATTATTATTTATTGTTAAAATATTTAAAAAAGGATAAAAAGCATTTGAATTTACTGCAAAATTCTCAAAATTATAAAATATTAAAAATAATTCGGTCGATAAAATTACAATTTTAACTTCTTGAAATTTTAATGTATAAAGTTTTTTTATACAAAAAAAATGTTTGCAACATAAACAAAATGAATTCAAAAAATATTAATCACAACCATTTTCAATAATACAACAATTTAAAATTTAAAGTTTTTTCTATTTTTATGAAAAGTAACTTTTTAAATGAACGATAGCTTCATTTATTTATTAATAATAGTAAAATAATTCCGATATTGAAATTTTAATTAATATTTCGTTTAACAATAATTTTTGTGACATTTTTGTATATTAAAAAAATTCAGTTTAAAAGATGCATTTTTTCTGGGGTTCAGGACCATTCTACAAATTCGTAAATATCCATTGTTATTTTTTGTTGAGCTACCCCTGTTTTTTAAAAAAAAGAAGTTTCTATGATGAGTAGAAGCCGAGATATTGCAAAGTTTTTCCAGCGCGCATCAATTTGAACTTTGGATTTCAATTTTCTCGTGCGCGCGACTCGCTTGGACGAGTTTCCCCCACCACCACGCCGGACATTTTACTTAGCAAGTACCTTCTCTTTAAAAGGTTTGTGAGTCGTTAATTTTCCACATTTTTCAATGCAATTCACGGGAAATCGTAGTTTACGTACGTTTAAACAACAATTATTTTTAAAATATGTCAAAAATTAGTAATATAATGAGTTAATTTCTCATTTGCTTATATTATAAAACAATAAATAATATTTGAATTATATTTGATCGGCTATAACTACGTAAATAATTGACCAATCGATCTGTTTTTTTTAAGAATCCAATAACTTTTAAAACCTGCTTTAATAAATTTGAAAAGTTATTCTAATTGTTTATAAGTACAAAAATTCGGCCAATGTCTAAACAAACACCAGAGCTCTTATAATTGACGGATGCAAATTTTTCAAAAGGCGTTTGAAAGCGTAAGAGCCCTTCTATCTGTAATTAAATTTTCAAGTATCTAAGGGCCTTGGTTTTTGCTGTGCAAAATTTTGAAAATTTGCAAATTTTTTTTCGAAATCAGGATTGCAAAATTATTATGCAAAATCTATCTAACCGATTTTGATGAAATTTGGTGTGATGATTCTACATAACACGAAGTTTTCTTGAGCCAAGTATGAAGGTCCTATACCCAATTTAAAGACCCCAAAAATATTCCTGAAGAAGTAATGTTTTTTAACCATATTTTTGGCAATTTTTTCGATTTTTACCATAATAGTCATGATTCATTCGATTTGTATGTAGTCATATTTTGTAAAATTTAATTACAAACATTTTTTCCTTTTCCATTTTCGCCTAAAATCAACTCTTGAAAAGATACATAATTAAATTGAAAGAAAAATATGACAAGTTTCGAATTTTTTCAACATATTGTGCCGCCAATAGTTAAGCCCACGTTTTATTTTATGCGCATAGAAAAATTTTCATTTCTAGTGACATTTGAAAGCCAAAAAGCCAAAAATCTCCGTGGATATACGATTCACCCAAACCAAAACCGATACCGCCTAGTCTAAAAAGTGAGGAGTGAAATGTTAAAAAATAATTGCAAGGCACAGTGTCAGGTAAAAATCGCAACAATGACAAACAATCCCCCGACCACCGGCAACACTTTGACAGCTGCTTCTGTCACTGTGTCACTTCCATTCAACATCACACCACCTCCCTCGCCCGATTCAATAAAAATTCCGAAAAAAGTCGGCGTCAAACCAGAAGAAAAACGCTTTCCCCCGAACCATGGCGAAAATCGGCATCAACGGCTTCGGCCGGATAGGCAGGATATTCCTACGAGCGGCCATCGAGAAGAAGGCCGAAGTGACGGCCATCAACCAGCCTCACCACGAGCCCAAGTACCTGGCGTACCTCTTCAAACACGACTCCGTGCACGGGAGATTCGACGGCGAAGTCTGCGCCGACGACAATCACCTCATAGTGAACAACCAGAAGATCGTGATATTCAAGGAAGAGGACGGGAAGAAGGTAAACTGGAAGCAGGCCGGCGCCGAGTACGTGATGGATTGCTCGGGAAGGTACACCACGGTGGATAAGGCGTCCGCTTTCCTCCAGGGAGGCGCAAAGAAGGTTATAATCTCGGCCCCGTCCAAGGACGCTCCCATGTATGTTCCGGGGGTCAACATGTGCTGCTACAAGACGACGGATAAGGTAGGGGAACGTTGATTTTAAAGTACAGGGAGATTTTTGGGAATAGTCCAGTCACTGAAGACGAAAATAAAGTAAAAGCTCCCAATTTTTTTCGGATAGCGTGGATTTTCCTGAAAATTTGCATTCAAGCTCATCTGACCCGCCACTTCAAAAGTTATATTGTCTAGACGTGTGCTATTTTCTATTTGGGGGTGAAAACTACCCTTGTACGAAAAAAATGCGAAAATTGCAGATTTACGTATTTTAAAGATTCAATTAATGTTCAGATATGTTGGATAAAGTTCCTTTCATGTTTTTTAATATAATTTATGAAATTTAATTACTTTTCAACCCTTATAGCCCAGTCGGGTTGTCATTTAACCGGGAAATAATTAGGGACCACAATTTTATTGTTCTAACCTTTAGGGGGGGTCAATAGTAGTGTAAATTCAGAATCGCGACTGAATTCCACCCCTGCGTCAGCCGCCCTCTTGAATTTAAGGAAAAATCGTTTTTGCTCAATATCTCGGCCATTTTCAACTTTACAACAAAAATGGTAAGGCCTTAAGTTGTTGCAAATGCGATTTCCTACAACTTCTTTTATTACAAATTTTATCGTGCGATCGATATTTTTCAAGTTAAGGGGGAAAATAGTGACAAAGTATAATTATTGAATTATCTCGTTTGTTATTGACTTTACGACATAAATATACATAAACAAAGTTGGAAAGAATTATATTTTCTACAATTTTGATCTCTTTGATTTTTTCGCTACTACCAAAATTTAAGGTCCTACGCCTATGGCAAGCCTAACTAAACTCAAGGGATCAACATTCCATAGGCCTGACGTCTCCGCAAGCGTAGGACCTTAAATGTTGGTAGTAGCGAAAAAATCAAAGAGATCAAAATTGTAGAAAATATAATTCTTTCCAACTTTGTTTATGTATATTTATGTCGTAAAGTCAATAACAAACGAGATAATTCAATAATTATACTTTGTCACTATTTTCCCCCTTAACTTGAAAAATATCGATCGCACGATAAAACTTGTAATAAAAGAAGTTGTAGGAAATCGCATTTGCAACAACTTAAATTGTTACCATTTTTGTTGTAAAGTTGAAAATGGCCGAGATATTGAGCAAAAACGATTTTCCCTCAAATTCAAGATGGCGGCTGACGCAGGGGTGGAATTCAGTAGCGATTCTGAATTTACACTACTATTGACCCCCCCTAAAGGTAAGAACAATAAATTTGTGGTCCCTAATTTTTTCCCGGTTAAGCCCTTTGTTTGTCTAACCCGACTGGAGTATTAAAAATCCTTAAAAACTATCCTTCCATAGTTAAAAAAATAGGAAAAAAAGTTTTTAACAGTTTAAAATATTCTTTTGGTGTATTCACAATGTATTGCATTTCTTTTGTTATTCATTAGAAAGCTTACGACTCATTGCAAAGTTGCAAACCTTAAAAACCAATAAAATAAACAAAAAAATATTATTGAAAGCTTGAGATGTTTTAATGGTATGCATATGTTGAATTATAAACTTTCTATTGGTTTTCAAATGATCTATGACATATTGCAACTTTTCAGCCACCCAAAAAACCCTTATGGAAAAACTACCCCTCATAAAAAACTCTATTATATGTGAGAATGATGATATAATTATTTTTTTTAATTTTATTGAATTTATTCTTAATATTTTTTTATTAAATTTATATCAAATAAAAAACAAATTATATACATTATAAATGGATACGTGTGTGTATGTATATTATTAAAATAATTACTCAAATCAGTTCACAAGTGCTCCAAAATACACAAAGATGATGGTAATTTATCTGCACCGAAAATTCTACCGAAAAAATGCGATTAATTTTTTTACCATAACTTCTGTAATTTTAAAGTTATAAATTTACTCAAAAAACCATTTTGTTAGGAATTTAAAGCACTTTAAGTTCTGTGATTCGCAGTTTTTTTGAATCCTTCGTTTTTTAGATTTGTAAACTAAAAGGGCCCAGGAAAGGTAGTCTTGGAGCTTAGTTTTGAGCTTCCAACGGTCATAATTCAGTCAAATTTTGTTCTACAAAAATTAAAAAAAAGCAAATTGTTCAGTAAGAAAAAAACTACAATTTCTTACTCTATCATTTTTTTTATAACTTTGTTAGTTTTTGAATTATTTTGAAAATAGGCGATTTTTTAAAAAATTTAAAAATTTTAATCAAAAGTAAATGAAATTTTTTTTTAAATTGAGGCTTCTAAAATCGTTCAAATTTCCAGAATCTACTGTTGCAGAAGAAATACTTTTAATTTTTTTTCCGTCAAGTCATTAATTTTAATACCGATTTTTTTTCTCAAAAATCAAGACAATAATTTTATTTTCATTGTAACTTCATTAGTTTTCATGCTAACGACTTCTACCACCACTCCATTTAAAGGTCTTTTTAAGAACTTTAATAGGTGTTATATAAGTTTTCCTCGAAAAACCTTAAATTTTTCCGCTACAGGACGTTGAACGTTTCGATCATAGCTATCTTCGAAATTGACTTCAACTTTTGGAAGTCATAACTCGGGTTCTATACCATCTACAAAAATAAAAAAGGCAATCTCTTTGCTATTTAATTACCTTCATTTTTGCTTATGATCATTTTTTTGATAAAACTTGTAGTTTTTGAGATATTCGCGAAAAATGGCTCAAAAGCATGCATGTTTCTGGCTAAAAACGAACATACTTAGGCGCAAATAACTCAAAAAGCATTTACTGTACAAAAAAATTCTTGTAGAACATTTTTTGGTTAGAATTCGTCCCTCTATCGAGTCGTGAGGTTATTTTTAATAAAAAAATTTCCACTCTCCAGAAGGGGTGACATCCACCTCTAGGGTAAAAGCACACATCGGCACTATATAACTTTTATTTCTTGGGCTATTCCCTAGCTACAGTTCAAATTTCACGTCAATCCATTCCATCCGAAAAAATTGGTAGCCATAATGCTTCAGTGACTGGACTAGAATGGAACACATTTAGTAAAACAAAATTTAAAAAAATGAGATAACCTGGAGACCCCACTAGGTTTTCCACCTAGAAAATATCGGAATTAAAAAAAAAACATAAAACCTGAGACAAGTCGATTTTTTTTCAAGGACACGTGATGGCGTAAGTTTTGGTGTCTTTGTTGAGAAATTGTTGAAGAATTTCGTCAGATAACGTATGAAATGCTTCGAAATTAATTTATTTATTTAGAAGTTACAACATCCAATGGTACAAAGTCCCAATTACGAGATAAGGTAAAACAGAAAACTTTAACTAAATTTTAAAAGAAAAAGACAAACTAACATTAAATATAAATACTACATAAAATAGAGCAATCAAAATATAAAATATAAAATCCAGACAAAGAACTTAAGGATAAACAATAACATACAAATAAAACAAATAAGCTAACTAACATATACAAGATAAGGATTACATTTACTAGACAAACAATATTTTTATGTCATTCATAGAATGAAAAATTATATCAAGTCGATCTTCATAGTTCTGGTACTTAATTGGAAATCATTTGATATAGGGGGATGCTATTAGTAAATTGGTACGAGGTGTTGGGTAAAACGGAGTGAAATCTAAAATTAAGTCTAGGGACATGATATAAAATCCTTGAGACTAACGTGTCTGCATTTAAAGTGTTTTTTATGATTTTAAAAAGAAATATAATTGAAAACATAATTCGCCTACGACAGATACTATTAAAATTAAAACTAGAAGGCAATAAATCTGAGGTGTACCACGAGGAGGATAAAATCCATAACTAATAAAACGAATAGTCTTTAAAAATCTCCGTTGTACTTTCTCTAATTGAATATTATAAATATTATAAATGGGACTCCAAATAACCGATGCATATTGAAGTTTGCAACGCACAAATGCCGCATACAATATATTTAGAACCTTTACGTTCTGAAAGTCCTTAGAATTACGTAAAATAAAGCCTAAATTCTTATAAGCAGATTCGGTTACTAAACTAATGTGGTCGTCAAACGATAATCTGGTATCGAAGGTAACACCAAGGTCAGTAAATTGCGTAACTCTATTTTGTAACTTGAGGGGTTATTTCTTTAATTATTATCTATCTACCGTTATGACCAGTATCATAACGAGTCTGGATTTCAAAATAGTTTACTATTTAATTCTCGAAAGGAAGTTTATAATTATCATTACCTTTTAATTAATACGTGGGAACTTACAAATGTTGTACGTTCAGAGAATGAATTTTAGGCACTTACCCTCTATTGCTTACGTAGAATGTAATTCAGTGGCTGGCTATACAGGGTGACACTGAAGTTGAGAGAAACAAAAGGAAAGTCGACTGGTCAATGCGGAACCTAAGGAAGAACTTACTTTTTTTCGTAGATCTCTCCTGAATTCGACACTTCGCTTCGACACGCCCATTTCTTGGGTCCAGAAGTTTCTGTTCTTATCTTACTGGCGGGAACCCTGAATGTCGAGACGCTTTGGCATAACTATGCCATGTTAATAATTACCTAATTGACTGGACTTTTATATAAATAATTTTGAGACTAAACTTACAAACAGCCCTATACCTTCCTCTTGTGACTCCGCATAGCAATACGGGACGGATTAGTCCATCTCATTTAATCTATTCTTATAGCTTGGAAAATCCGCCTAAAAACCAGCTATTATTATTTTCCTGATAACTTATTCTTGGAATTCCTACGTTCTTTGGAATCCATTTTGCGCGTTATTTGAAATATCGATTTTTCTCTTTATACTAGATGCTCAACATGGCGCCGACAGTTTCAGTGAACTTGTTAAAAAATATTGCTAAATTTCTCCGAAGGACGACGCTACCTCCTTGAAAACTCTTAACTTTCGATAATTTGGGTTGACTGAAATATTTTACTTTTTGGCCCATCCGTTTCGAGAACTAACAAATAAATTACTACGCGTCCCGGCTTTTGTTACGATTTAAAAAAGATTCACCAAAATCTAGATTAGTTTTGCGTCGACTGTAAGTCATAAATTTACATTTACTTACATTCAGAGATAGATTATTATTACATGAACACCAATTGTGTAATCTGTCAAGATTATCTTGTAATGTAGTACAGTCAGTAGATGATTTAACTTCCAAGAATAACTTCAGGTCGTACGCATAGAGTAAATAGTTGACATCGAGGCATTCAGTTAAGTCATTAATAAAAATAATAAATAACAGTGGTCCCAGGATTGACCGTTGCGGAACTCCTGAAGACTGATGGAATTTACATGATTGAAAGCCTCGATACTGCACAAATTGGTACCTATTACTAAAATAGGATTTAAACAGAGATAATAAAGCAGGGGATATATCATATAACTCCAATTTCAAAGTAAATAAATTATGATTAAGCCGATCGAAAGCTTTGGAAAAGTTCGGTCTGAAGTGGAGCAAGATTTTATTATTGCCTGGAAGCGTGGGGAAACCAATTTCAACATTTAACAAAATAACATTCTTTCATTCATTGATATTTTGTCTTATTCTTTAAGTGATGATTTTATAGTCAGGTCCAAACCAAAATTTAAAAAGTCGTATGTCGTCGTCAGCAGAACTGAAAAAGCATTAGAATGAGGTGTATTCAGTTCGTTTTTAGTTTTACTTTAACATCCACAGGATTTGAGGGAATCGCAAAAAATGGTTGAAAATCCCGAAAAATCGTGGAAAAGTCGACTAATAGGCTTGAGCAATGATTTGATAAAAAATAACAGTATATAGATTTTTTATACTTATAAAACAAAAATATATTAGGCACAGAAATTAAGGGATATTAAAAAAATCACAAAATTTTAGGTGATTGTCAAAGAGCTAGTAACTTGGAGACAAATGGTCGTAGAGAGAATAAAAAAAGGAAATTGAAGCTTCAAGTATCTAGTTTTTGAGTAATCGTAAGGAAAAAAAAAATTGAAAATTTGTGCTTTTTTTCAAAAAGGCCTATGCACTTCAAAACTTTCTTTTTGGTACTTTTATGAAGAAAATATGGATTATTGCTAAACAAAGAAACATGCTTCCCATATTTCTATGATAAAATGTCAAATACTAAAAATAAAATAAAAAACCTACCTGTTGTGCATTGTGCATTTTAATCAAATATTTGAAGAATATTCCTACGTATACATAAGTATTTATTATAATATTTCGTTTGTTCATAATTTTCGAGATGAAAAAAATAATAAAAAACCATATGCTGTTTTGAAAAAAAAAAAAAATAGTCACGCGACGGGCACTATCCAGCGATCTCGTAACTGTCAGTCCCTAACACTACCAATTAGACCACGCTCCCAGTTGAAGAACGTGTCACATCTAGTGTATTTAGCTGTCAGGTAAAACTTCAAAATCGATTATCTCAGTAATTTATGAACGTTGCGTCGAACTACTTCGAAAAATTCTTATTCAAGCTCCAAACTACACGTACCATAAATATCAAAAATTACAAAAATCCGACTACCTTACCTTCTCCTTGTAAAACCTCTCTGTTTCGAGAAAAATGTTATAAACTTTATTTAAAAAATTCACTTTCAATTCACTTAAAGTATTTTTTTATTGTAGTATTTTAGTATATTACAAGCATCGAAACATTTTATATTTTGATCAGAAATTGTGAAATTATATTAATGCTAATTTTTATAGAATTTTCATTTTTATTTCCTTAAAGAACAATAAGCTACTCAACTTTCCGCTACAGCGAAAGATCGCGAACCATCAAGTCGTTTTAATCATCATAAAGGATTGTTAAGGTACAGGTGTTCCTAGCCGAGATGGTTAAGCGTTGTCCTTCTAATCATGAGGTTGAGAGTTCGAATCCCGATAACGGCATGACTTTTTTTCAGGTAATATTTATTTCAAATTCAATTTATTACGTATGAGCCGCACAAGATGCAGAAAAATCGACATAATTTCAATGGACAAAAATTTTAAACAGCGTTGAAGATGTAGATATAAACGTTGCCAAACTGTCGTTACACCAGACAGATAAAGCGATAGAAAGATAGATGCCCGGCAACATTGATGCATTATTTGGAAACTAGGCTCAACTTAAGGTATTGTTAGTAAAGCCGGAAGGTGACAATTTGATATTTAAAAATATTACTGAAAATTATGGTTAATATGGGATTTCAACGTAAGCAAGTTTCTACGATTAAGTTGTAACATTTAAGTACCCCCACACCTAGGTTCTATATTTACGTACATTTCATTGAAATCAAATAAAGTGTCGGTTGTTTTTTTAGGACAGAAAAATATATTTAAAATTTCTACGTTAGCCCGTTTTTTTGTTCCTCGTTCTCCTTCAACTTTGAAAATAGATTTACCTTCTTGTTTTGTCTTATGAGAACGGCACCCTACTTTTTACCTGCATGTCAAATAAGTACTTGTTACATCCTAATACACGTTGTGTCATAGGTCTATTCTCTTTACTGAACAATTTTAGCTATTTTGAAATAATACCTAGGCACAGTAATTAAGGGATATTAAAAAAATCACAAAATATTGGGTGATTTTTCAAAGAGCTGTAAGTTAGAGGCAAATGGTCGTCGAGAGAATCAAAGAATAATGAAATTGAAGCTTCAAGGTTTCTAGTTTTCTGATGTGGGGTTTACATTTTTTTAGCGTCAGCAGTTTTTGAGTAATTATAAGAAAATCAACGGAAAAATATTCCAAATTTTTGCTTTTGTTTAAAAAGGCCTATGGACTTTTTTGGTAATTTCACCATAGAACTCTTTTAGATCATTTAATTCTCTTCAATTTGAGCCTTGAATTTTCCGGAGCCTTGTACGATTATTTGTCACCGAGTTATCGTCGATCAAAGCAAAAAGATTATTTTTGACTTTGGCGATCAGTTACTCGAGAAATAATGGTCATACAGAAAATCTAAGCAGGGTTTCGAAAACTGCAAAGTATTCTCTACAAGTCGTATAATTATTGGTTTTTGATAAAAAAAAAATTTTCAAAGTGAAAATGTTGGTTGGAAAAAAGGTAGAAAATTGCATAATTAGGGATATGTTTGTGTATTTGAATAACTTGGACTAACTTTGCAAATAATGAATAAATTAAGTAGTAACTTTTCTATTTCTGTAACTTTTCAACCTCAAAGTGTCGTAAAGAAACCCTGATAATTTCAAAACGCTGCGATTTTTTTCCCTAGTGCTTTAAATTTGTCGTTTTTGCTGAAAATAAGTTATTTTTCATTTTTCATTCATTTTTTTTAACTTAAGAAAATAGTACAGGTAGGTACATTGATTTTCAGCAAAAACGACAAATTTAAAGCACTGGGGAAAAAAATCGCAGCGTTTTGAAATTATCAGGGTTTCTTTACGACACTTTGAGGTTGAAAAGTTACAGAAATAGAAAAGTTACTACTTAATTTATTCATTATTTGCAAAGTTAGTCCAAGTTATTCAAATACACAAACATATCCCTAATTATGCAATTTTCTACCTTTTTTCCAACCAACATTTTCACTTTGAAAATTTTTTTTTTATCAAAAACCAATAATTATACGACTTGTAGAGAATACTTTGCAGTTTTCGAAACCCTGCTTAGATTTTCTGTATGACCATTATTTCTCGAGTAACTGATCGCCAAAGTCAAAAATAATCTTTTTGCTTTGATCGACGATAACTCGGTGACAAATAATCGTACAAGGCTCCGGAAAATTCAAGGCTCAAATTGAAGAGAATTAAATGATCTAAAAGAGTTCTATGGTGAAATTACCAAAAAAGTCCATAGGCCTTTTTAAACAAAAGCAAAAATTTGGAATATTTTTCCGTTGATTTTCTTATAATTACTCAAAAACTGCTGACGCTAAAAAAATGTAAACCCCACATCAGAAAACTAGAAACCTTGAAGCTTCAATTTCATTGTTCTTTGATTCTCTCTACGACCATTTGCTTCTAACTTACAGCTCTTTGAAAAATCACCCAATATTTTGTGATTTTTTTAATATCCCTTAATTTCTGTGCCTAGGTATTATTTCAAAATAGCTAAAATTGTTCAGTAAAGAGAATAGACCTATGACACAACGTGTATTAGGATGTAACAAGTACTTATTTGACATGCAGGTAAAAAGTAGGGTGCCGTTCTCATAAGACAAAACAAGATGGTAAATCTGTTTTCAAAGTTGAAGGAGAACGAGGAACAAAAAAACGGGCTAACGTAGAAATTTTAAATATATTTTTCTGTCCTAAAAAAACAACCGACACTTTATTTGATTTCAATGAAATGTACGTAAATATAGAACCTAGGTGTGGGGGTACTTAAATGTTACAACTTAATCATAGAAGCTTGCTTACGTTGAAATCCCATATTAACCATAATTTTCAGTAATATTTTTAAATATCAAATTGTCACCTTCCGGCTTTACTAACAATACCTTAAGTTGAGCCTAGTTTCCAAATAATGCATCAATGTTGCCGGGCATCTATCTTTCTATCGCTTTATCTGTCTAGTGTAACGACAGTTTGGCAACGTTTATATCTACATCTTCAACGCTGTTTAAAATTTTTGTCCTTTGAAATTATGTAAATTTTTCTGCATCTTGTGCAGCTCATACGTAATAAATTGAATTTGAAATAAATATTACCTGAAAAAAAGTCATGCCGTCATCGGGATTGGAACTCTCAACCTCATGATTAGAAGGACAACGCTTAACCATCTCGGCTAGGAACACCTGTACCTTAACAATGCTTTATGATCATTAAAACGACTTGACGGTTCGCGATCTTTCGCTGTAGCGGAAAGTTGCGTAGATTCAAGGATATTTATAATACATAGGATTGCCCGATAAGCAGATATTTTCTCCACGTTAGTGGGGGCTGTGACGTCATCGCGGACCACTTCAGATAAATCTGCATAGTCGCATACTGTTATAAGATGTTTTATTTACTTTCTATATTTAATATGGGGTTTAAAATAATTTTACTTAAAATATAAACTTTATATAATCTGCAAAGGAACTCCCGGTAAATAAAATTATAGTTAAGTTATACAAATTTCTATTTTTATTTCTATTTTTTATTTTTCTATTTTATTTCTACAAAAAGTTAATATTGCAAGTTTTTAATTTAGATAAATATGAATGTTTCAAACTTCCACTAAAATATGAAAATTATTATTCTGGTTCATTTGCACTTTCAGAAATTATATAGAAATACTAATTTTACTGTGTTATCTTCTCAAATATATGTTTAAAGTTAAGTAATTATTATTTAAATGTGTACTAGTAACTTATTCCATTTATATTTTTAAAAGAACTAAGCACATTCAATAATTTCTAAACTATTGTAGGTATACCTATTAAAAAAAGTAGTAAGTAGTAAGTAACTGTTTTTTTATTAAATAAAAATAAAACGATACAAATGATTAAAACTAGTGTTGTAAAGAAGAGTATGCTCTTAATGTGCATTTATGAAAATAATAATTAATAATATATCCTGAACAAGTTTCATTCACAAAATAGTAACTAGAGTTTCATTATAAAAAGTAGTGATATTTGTAACTGCTGGTGGCTGATAACATTTCAGGTATACGTCTAGGGCTGACAATTTTTGAACTTCGTCGGATTTTTGTAATTTTTGATATTTATGGTACGTGTAGTTTGGACCTTGAATAAGAATTTTTCGAAGTAGTTCGACGCAACGTTCATATATTACTGAGATAATCGATTTTGAAGTTTTACCTCCGCTAAATCCATTAGATGTGACACGTTCTTCAACTGGGAGCGTGGTCTAATTGGTAGTGTTAGGGACTGACAGTCACGAGATCGGTGTTCGAGCCCGTCGCGTGACTATTTTTTTTTTCAAAACACACCATATGGTTTTTTATTGTTTTTTTCATCTCAAAAATTATGAACAAACGAAATATTATAATAAATACTTATGTATATGTAGGAATATTCTTCAAATATTTAATTAAAATGCACAATTGGTTGATAAACAATATTATGAATTAACAATAAGATCTCATTAAATAAAAAAACAAACGAGGTCAGGTAGGTTTTTTATTTTAATTTTAGTATTTGACATTTTGTCATAGAAATATGGGAAGCCGAAATTTTTTAATCATCTAGCATGTCGTGTAAATGTTATGTATTTACAGGCGCATTTTGTTTTCAAAATATCGACGTCGAAGCAAATTTCGTTAACATTTTGAAAGATTGTTCTTTCATCACACAGTTTTGATGCTTCTCTGCACTTTATGGAATTTACCGAAACTTTTTATGCCCGAGCAGATGTGTTTTGTAAGCGGTTTTTTTAAACACGGTGGACGATCCACACAACCTAGCTCTAAATGTTAATTAAACACTTGAAGAATATTCCTACATACAGTTCTCATAATATTTTGTTTGTTCATAATTTTCGAGATCAGAAAAAGAAAAAGAAAAGAAGCTAGATGCTTAAAAAAATTCTGCTTCCCATTTTTGTATGATAGCTACTACCATTCTGGCTCGTGCCACACTGCATAAAATGTCAAATACTAACATAAATATAAAATAAAAGAACGTCCTACCTGACCTCGTTTGTTTTTTTTTAATGAAATCTTATTGTTAATTCATAATATTGTTGATCAACCAATTGTGCATTTTAATGAAATATCTGAAGAATAATCCTACATATGCATAAGTATTTATTATAATATTTCGTTTGTTCATAATTTTCGGGATGAAAAAACAATAAAAAACCATATGGTGCGTTTTGAATGATTCGCGATCTTTCGCTGTAGCGGAAAGTTGGGTAGATTATTGTTCTTTAAGAAAATAAAAATGAAAATTCTATAAAAACTAGCATTAATATCTTAATTTCACAATTTCTGATCAAAATATAAAATATTTCGATGCTTGTAATATACTAAAATACTAAAATAAAAAAAATACTTTAAGTGACTTGCCCAATTTTTTAAATAAAGTTTATAACATTTTTCTCGAAACAGAGAGGTTTTAAAACCTTTAAGTATTTTTTTTATTGTAGTATTTTAGTATATTACAAGCATCGAAATATTTTATAAAAACCTCTGTTTCGAGAAAAATGTTATAAACTTTATTTAAAAAATTGGGCAAGTCACTTAAAGTATTTTTTTATTGTAGTATTTTAGTATATTACAAGCATCGAAACATTTTATATTTTGATCAGAAATTGTGAAATTATATTAATGCTAATTTTTATAGAATTTTCATTTTTATTTCCTTAAAGAACAATAAGCTACTCAACTTTCCGCTACAGCGAAAGATCGCGAACCATCAAGTCGTTTTAATCATCATAAAGGATTGTTAAGGTACAGGTGTTCCTAGCCGAGATGGTTAAGCGTTGTCCTTCTAATCATGAGGTTGAGAGTTCGAATCCCGATAACGGCATGACTTTTTTTCAGGTAATATTTATTTCAAATTCAATTTATTACGTATGAGCCGCACAAGATGCAGAAAAATCGACATAATTTCAATGGACAAAAATTTTAAACAGCGTTGAAGATGTAGATATAAACGTTGCCAAACTGTCGTTACACCAGACAGATAAAGCGATAGAAAGATAGATGCCCGGCAACATTGATGCATTATTTGGAAACTAGGCTCAACTTAAGGTATTGTTAGTAAAGCCGGAAGGTGACAATTTGATATTTAAAAATATTACTGAAAATTATGGTTAATATGGGATTTCAACGTAAGCAAGCTTCTACGATTAAGTTGTAACATTTAAGTACCCCCACACCTAGGTTCTATATTTACGTATATTTCATTGAAATCAAATAAAGTGTCGGTTGTTTTTTTAGAACAGAAAAATAATAATATTTAAAATTTCTACGTTAGCCCGTTTTTTGTTCTTTGTTCTCCTTCAACTTTGTACCATCTTGTTTTGTCTTATGAGAACGGCACCCTACTTTTTACCTGCATGTCAAATAAGTACTTGTTACATCCTAATACACGTTGTGTCATAGGTCTATTCTCTTTACTGAACAATTTTAGCTATTTTGAAATAATACCTAGGCACAGAAATTAAGGGATATTAAAAAAATCACAAAATATTGGGTGATTTTTCAAAGAGCTGTAACTTAGAGGCAAATGGTCGTCGAGAGAATCAAAGAATAATGAAATTGAAGCTTCAAGGTTTCTAGTTTTCTGATGTGGGGTTTACATTTTTTTAGCGTCAGCAGTTTTTGAGTAATTATAAGAAAATCAACGGAAAAATATTGCAAATTTTTGCTTTTGTTTAAAAAGGCCTATGGACTTTTTTGGTAATTTCACCATAGAACTCTTTTAGATCATTTAATTCTCTTCAATTTGAGCCTTGAATTTTCCGGAGCCTTGTACGATTATTTGTCACCGAGTTATCGTCGATCAAAGCAAAAAGATTATTTTTGACTTTGACGATCAGTTACTCGAGAAATAATGGTCGTACAGAAAATCCAAGCAGGGTTTCAAAAACTGCAAAGTATTCTCTACAAGTCGTATAATTATTGGTTTTNATGTACCATCTTGTTTTGTCTTATGAGAACGGCACCCTACTTTTTACCTGCATGTCAAATAAGTACTTGTTACATCCTAATACACGTTGTGTCATAGGTCTATTCTCTTTACTGAACAATTTTAGCTATTTTGAAATAATACCTAGACACAGAAATTAAGGGATATTAAAAAAAATCACAAAATATTGGGTGATTTTCAAAGAGCTGTAACTTAGAGGCAAATGGTCGTAGAGAGAATCAAAGAACAATGAAATTGAAGCTTCAAGTTTCTAGTTTTCGGATGTGAGGTTTAAATTTTTTTAGCGTCAGCAGTTTTTGAGTAATTATAAGAAAATCAACGAAAAAAAATTGCAAATTTTTGCTTTTGTTTAAAAAGGCCTATGGACTTTTTTGGTAATTTCACCATAGAGCTCTTTTAGATCATTTAATTCTCATCGATTCGAGCGTTTCCGGAGCCTTGTACGATTTATTTGTCGGTGAGTTATCGTCGATCAAAGCAAAAAGATTATTTTTGACTTTGGCGATCAGTTACTCGAGAAATAATGGTCGTACAGAAAATCCAAGCAGGGTTTTGAAAACTGCAAAGTATTCTCTACAAGTCGTATAATTATTGTTTTGTGATAAAAAAAAAAAATTTCAAATTGAAAATACTGGTTGGAAAAAAGGTAGAAAATTGCATAATTAGGGATATGTATTTGAATAACTTGCAAATAATGAATAAATTAAGTAGTAACTTTTCTGTTTCTGTAACTTTTCAACCTCAACGTGTCGTAAAGAAACCCTGATAATTTCAAAACGCTGCGATTTTTTTCCCTAGTGCTTTAAATTTGTCGTTTTTGCTGAAAATCAATGTAATAAGTTATTTTTCACTTTTCATTCATTTTTTTTTAAGTTAAAAATGTTTCTTTGTTTAGCAATAATCCATATTTTCTTCATGAAAGTACCAAAAAGAAAGTTTTGAAGTGCATAGGCCTTTTTGAAAAAAAGCACAAATTTTCAATTTTTTTTTTCCTTACGGTTACTCAAAAACTGCTGACGCTAAAGAATTTCATACTCCAGATCTGAAAACTAGAAACTTGAAGCTTCAATTTCCTTTTTTTATTCTCTCTACGACCATTTGTCTCCAAGTTACTAGCTCTTTGACAATCACCCAAAATTTTGTGATTTTTTTTAATATCCCTTAATTTCTGTGCCTAAAATATTTTTGTTTTATAAGTATAAAAAATCTATATGCTGTTATTTTTTATCAAATCATTGCTCAGGTCTATTAGTCGACTTTTCCACGATTTTTCGGGATTTTCAACCATTTTTTGCGATTCCCTCAAATCCTGTGGGTGTTAAAGTAAAACTAAAAACGAACTAAATACACCACATTTTAATGCTTTTTCAGTTCTGCTCACGACGACATACGACATTTTAAATTTTGGTATGGATCTGACAATAAAATCATCACTTAAAGAATAAGACAAAATATCAATGAATGAAAGAATGCTACTTCGAAAAATTCTTATTCAAGGCCCAAACTACACGTACCATAAATATAAAAAATTACAAAAATCCGACTACCTTACATTCTCCTTGTCAGAAAAAATGTTCAAAGTTTACAACTCGAAACGATTAATTTTACACGGTACTAACTTATTAAGTTGACAAAATTTAATTATTTAATGGCCGAATAATAAATGAGACAGACCTAAAAAAAATTCTTAATACGTAATATTTATGCGGTAACATTGACTTAATGCCATTTTCTGTATCTCATTTAAAAGGTTCAGGGAGCAATTTGCAAAATACGACTAATTATAGACAAAAACTTGGGACGAACCACAGATCATAGAATAAAAAAGGATCCCACTCTGGAACCAGTCTCATAAAACATATTGAAAGACGATTTATTGAGAATTTTTTGAAAAAAAAGGCTACTCTTCTTCAAACAACACTTTTTTGGTTTAAAAATCAAAAAATACATCAAAAAAACTAAAACTGTATAATTTGTATATATTTTTTTATAAAACTACATATCAAAACGACGAAAAGAAAGAAAATCATTTATATCTTAAGTTTTTGCCACGTTACAGGCATTTGACATTTTTTTTCCCTAAAATATTTAAAACATAACATCTTGAGGGGTTGAAATAAAAATTTGAAAAAATCGTGTAAACTACTCTAAATGGATTCTCATTTAATTGTAAGTCGCATGTACAACGAATACGCGCATTTAAGGATGGAAACTGATGCATTTCTGGTTGCCTAAATTATACCGAAAAATGGTAGAAAACAGCCCTTTTTTTATTCCAATATATCTTTTTAAAGCAATGGAAGAAAGTAGTAAAATTTCATATCACATTTGGCAAAGTATAAATGAAGACAGTAAAGCAAACATTAATTGGGATAGGTAAATAATTCGTGAGAAATTAATTTCTAAATATGAAGGTTTTTTGGACTTTTACAAAGAAACGATTATTTCTTCATAGTATTATAGAATTATGCAATTTTTTATATAGTTGTCTTTAAATAAATAAACTGATTAGACTTTATTTCATAGTTTGTTCATCACTTTATTATTTAAAAAGTTATATTGGAATAAAATTATTAAAAAATATTCATTCATGAATAGCATTATCTCCGACTTTTAATTCGCTTGATTTGTAATAGATGTCGCACTAGTAAAAATTTATTTATGAATGGACTCGGGTTATTTTTAACGAACAGCTGTTGTATGTGGTTAATTTGGTATAACCTGATTCTGAATTGGTAGTCATGGTTTCTGTTAATTGATACGTAAATATTTAAAGAATGTCATGATCATTTTAGATATATTTTTGTATAAAAGTATATAAGTAACAGTGCAAGTCCATACTATTATATAATTTTAGAAAATATGAAATATAAACAATTTTTAGTTTATTTAAAACCATAATTTATAATTAATATACCTATATTAGTATCTACGGTTAGTGGATAAGAGGGAAAACATTTTTATTTTCTATTCTACTAGAAAAAGTAATTCGTGACAAAAAATATTTTGCTTTTTAATTGAATACGTTTGTCATGAAAAACTGTAATAAATATATATACAGGGTGATCAGAAATTTAACAAAATTAATAACGTTGAAGAATAAACTGCTTTTGTTTTTGATAATATAAAAAAAATGTTAATAAGAAAAGTTGTTCATAACGGAAAGTTACGTTATAATTACGATTTGTGAATAAAGCGGCTTACTTTGGTATAAACAGAAATGGAAAATATTATATTTTTAATAATTAATATTAAGTAATTCTTGATAAAAAAAATTTGCATATTAATATAAATAGAATTTTAATTGTGAATATACATAATAATGAGAAAATATAAAAAATATGTACGATATACTTATTTTGTCCAAAAAATGTGTAAAGAATTATGTACAAAAGGACGATTTGAGTCTAAATTTTTTTTATGAGAAATAGGTAATTCAGTTCACTTCAATTGAAAAAATAGTTGTCTTATAGGTACTTTAATACCTCCAATATAAACAGAAATTCTGTGGAACAGTGTAGTTTAATAAATATGTAAATAAATGAAAGTAATAAAGAAATAAATAGAATAGGTACAGTAGAACAGGAAAAAATTTAAAAAATCATAAAATAAAATTATTTCTTTTTATTAATTTGAGCTTCTATAATATATTCTGGATCCATACATCTTTTTCCCTGTGGAATATTTTTGTATATTATTTCTGGTAGTATACAATTTTTATAAAATTGTTCCAAATTTGTTGCCATTGATTTTTTCCATAATTCTTCATCTTTCTTAATTTGTTCTACATAGAGCGGGTTGTTTTCACCACTATAGGTATATTACGAAATAACATATAGACTTCTTCCGGTTATATTTAACTGTCTCTGTATCTGAAAGTAAGAAAAGAATTTTACCAGATAATATTTGTTATAAACATAGATAATTATACATTTTTACCTATTATGCTTTTGATTTACCATAATGATATATCTAGTCATATATAGGGTGCCACAATAGTGCGATAAAGTTTAGTATAACTGCCTGTAGTAGTGATACGAAAAAAGTTACTTGCTCGGATTCACATTTTATTATTATTTCCATTATTCATTATTTTCAGACCGAATTAAACGTTCAGAAAATCTTGTTTTTGGCCTGAAGATTTTGCCCTATACAACTATAACTGAAAATAATTATAAACTTTGTCACACTATTGGAACAGCCTGTATGTGCATTGCAACGACAATATGTCATATTTATATTACGGCTAAGTAAGCGGAAAGTCCATTGTCGCATATGTAATTTTTATTTTCAAATAATCAAATACAATACCTACATATTTATTTTAATATCTATTATTTACTTGAATTTAGTACTAAGTACAACTATGCCTAGCAAATTGTAATACTTACTCTGTTAATGTTTTTTCCTTCATATAAAAAATAGTAAACTCCACAAATAAAATATTTCGCAGCCACAACGCAACAATAAAAGATAACAGCTCAAAGATCCATACAAGAAATAATTACATTCGCACCTACTCTGGTCCGAATCCATATAAGTACTAAAATGTAGAAAATAATATGAAATAAAACTTTTAGTTGGCTGCAAATATTATAAATTTGTACAACCACTTGCCATCCTCCTTTTTTGTAAATATGTACATAATAATATGTAGAAGATAGAAAATAGAAATATTTTCAGAACAAAAAACCGGCGGCCGCAAATTGGAGTTTTTATTATTTTATTACCCTTCTCTTTTCATATGCAATTATGAGATAGCAAGAGAGTGGGATGGACGTATAGGCCGGACAACTCATTATCGTGCACGTGTGCGTGCACCTGGCATTTTCTCGTTTTTTTTAGGTGTGTTTTGCCGGAATTTGAATGAATGAAATAATCGTACTATTTTTACTATAAACGTATTTCCTGTAGCGACATCTATATGAATATTGTAGTACTTTGTTGGATGAAACGGGACTTCAATTTCCGTTCTTAAAGTAAATTTACCTTTTTTAAGATCGTATCCATGGCGTCTTGCACCACGAACTGCCTAGCGCCGTTGGCGAAGGTGATCCATGACAAATTCGGCATAACAGAGGCCCTCATGACGACCGTGCACGCCGTTACGTTGTCCCAGAACATCATAGACGGCGCCAAGGACAAAAACTGGAGACTGGGAAGGAGCGGTATGACCAACATCATCCCCTCGACCACCGGTGCCGCAGCTGCAGTAGGCAAGGTCATTCCAGAACTTCAGGGCAGACTCACAGGTTAGTTGAACCCTATACAATAAAACAAATCATCACATCACCCACCTGTGCCTGCGTGAACTCCTTTCCGCGTTGCTGACGATGCTTTTCCCCCAGGTATGGCCTTCAGGGTGCCCATAGCCAACGCCTCCGTGGTGGACCTCACGGTACGGTTCTGCAAAGAGACCGACTACGACACCGTCAAGTGCGAGATCCGGCAGGCCGCAGAGAACGAGATGCGCGGCATCCTCTGCTACACGGAGGAGGACATAGTCTCCACGGACATCATCGGCAGCGGGTGCTCGTCCATCTTCGACGCCAAAGCGGGCGTCGTCCTCAACGGCAACTTCATGAAGCTGATCAGCTGGTACGACAACGAGTACGGCTACTCCAACAGGATGGTGGACCTGGTGGCCTACATGCACAAAATGGACTCGGAGGAGGAGTGCTCGGAGAAGAAGAAGGAGGATATGTGCGCCGGAGGGGATAAAGGGAAGGGTAGACCTCCTGCGAAGAGTGGGGGTAGCGCTCCTGCGAAAAGTCCGAGCCCTCCGGCAAAGAAACCGAGCGCTCCCGCAAAGAAGCCCAGTGGTCCGGCGAAAAGTCCAGGAAAGGGTTCTGGGAAGGGGAAGAAGTGACACTTTACGTATTAAATGTTTTTAGAGGAAAATGTAAACAGAAAATGTAGACAGAAGTAAAGACAAATGTACACTATACAAATTTTATTGAAATATATTGATATATAAATCTTGGCAGTTTTAAGTTTTTTTTCAAAAATTGTCGTGAAATGCTGACAAGTGCCAAAAACTTGTGACTGTGACTTTAAAAACAAGAAAATTTCTCTTTACATCAGTTGGTTACGGAAAAAAAGTTTTGCAAATCCAACTCTATGACAAATTTTGACAGATCGTAGCTGGGTTAATTTGAAACTTTTTTTCTTATATGAATATAGGTCTAATTCGTTTTGTTTAAAAGTTACAAGCATTTTAAAAAAATATAATTCCATATTTCAATCAAAGTAGCCTGACAAATAAAAATGATGGTTGCTACAACAATAATTATTATTTTTATAATTTGGGTTATTTATTTGACATTTAACTTTAAAGTGCTAAATAAAAAGTACATTTATTTACAACTGAAGGGTACGCAGATAATCAGTAGAGAGCGGACAATGTGTGTCTTTAACCCGAAGAATAGGTCAAATTTTGGTAGAGATGTGTACGCGTTCAAAAATGTATTGCGTATAAACTATGCAAAATATAATTATTATGTATAGCAAATATATCGTATTATCCTCGCGAAGATTTGTACCCTTTATTTAAAATCCATAAATCATGTGAACAGGTTAAATAACGAGAAAATAATTAAGTTAATTTAGTTCTAAAGAAATGAAATGACACTCGCGCCCATCTCTAGTC
>NW_019417297.1:19813-22686 GCF_000390285.2 Anoplophora glabripennis | reverse complement strand
TGATAAAACACGTACAGAAGTTCTTGGCGCATTTTCCATTATTTGTTGGACATTTTCTTTTAATTCTTCAGTCCGCTTTTTAGGTCGGCCGCTTCCTTCTTTTCTTGTTACACTGCCCGTTTCACGAAAAACATTAACACAACGCTGAACTGCACTTTGAAAAATTTTGTACTCAACAACGCCGGGAAATTGATTTTGAAATTCTATGAAACATTCCTCAATAGAATACTTCCATATTCCATCAATCTTGCGTCCATTTCTAAAGTAGGACTCTATGATAAACACTTTTTGTTCTTGAGAAAACACCATTTTAAACGCTTTTTAAAACGAAAATATTCAAATTGATAGCGGCGATATAGCGCTTTGACAGATGACGTTTAAGTTCATTTGCTATACGCTACGCCCTACGTCCAAATTTTCAGAACCAACTTGACCACCTTTTTATTTGAACGCTCGTTACATACTTTTTTTTTCTCCGTATATTTATGTATTTATTTCCTGTTTTGTTTTATTATACATGTTTGATATTTTTCTGTGATAGGCATTTTGCGATGTATCGACGCTTTAGTACAAAAACATGCTCAGATTTCGGTTGGAAAACTTGCTATCTCAAATTTCGGTTGAAAAACATGCTAACTCAGATCTTTAAGTAAAAACCTGCTATCTCAGTGTGATTAGAAATTTAAGTTGGCACATTGAATGATTGAAACCGTACATTTATAATAAACTTATACTTAATATATTTTTTAAAAAGTAAGGAATGTTTATGTTCAGGTACATTGTTTATTTTATTTTTTTCATTCAATTCAATTCTCTGTTTTTCGCTTAAACGGGCAACTATTTGTCAAAATAATTTAACAACGAATGAAACTGAACTAAAACGAATCACGTTATACCTAAGGTACTTTGATGAATTTTATGTGTTTATCGATGTGTTTTTTTTTTGAGAAAAGAGCTTTAAAGTAAGCAGGAAAAGATTAATAAAGAGTAGGTACGTTTTTTAAAGTACAGCAGAGACTATGACTGTTCGAAATAATTGTCAGTACGACATAAAAGACAATCTTTTACATTTTTTTGATAACTATGACAAAAAAAGTAGGTATTACCTTACATCGCTGAATGCGTCTTTAGAAGGGCTATCTATTTATACTACAAAATATAGAGAAATTATAAAAAATGTCTGTAATGTTATAAGTCTGTCAAACATGGCTCAAAAAATAGAAAATACTTACTAATGCTGTAGACGTAGACTAGCAGAATGAGCTGAATACGATCCTTTTAAGAACCGCGCCTCCCGAATTCTATTTTTACCTTAATCAATCGTGACTTCTCCGTACGTGTCGAAACTGCAGTTACTGACATGAATTTGGACATTTACGTAACATTGCACACCGCTGTGAAATCGTTAATGAAACTGCCGGCAAATATTTGGGTGCAAACCGTAATAAATTTTAAATATTTGGGTACCTATAATACGCAGTGATTCACGAAAACAAGCTCTACCGATAATAAGAGTACAATTTCGATATTAATTGACCTTTCCGGAATTATTATTGGGGCTTTTGTAGCATGTACTCGAAAAGATACACTTTCCATCAAGATTAATGCACAGCGAAAAGCAGGTCGCAATTTCCAAGTCGATTTTCCACAGCTCACAGCTTCAAATACTAAAAAATTTCCTACACTTTCTAATAGGCCAAGCAAATAAGATTTTTACTCGAAAAAAGTCCTATCCGCGAGATTATTGTAAAATTGTCTAAAGGAACATAATACAAGACATCTCGCATCTCGTGAGTCAAAAACTTTTATTAGCTAACTTTTCTATTTAAGCTAATAAGTGAGGAAAACAGTTTTTTCACGAATGTATAAATTATTACCATGGAAATTACTTTACGGCACTATACTTTCTCTAAACTGACAGATTAAATATGCAACAATTTATTTTTTTATTGTTTTTGATAATTCTTTAAAATATGCCAATAATATTATTACTGGTATCCAGCCGTCTGCTAATATATTCATTATAATTACTGTTTATATCACAAGAGGCACAACGTTAAGTATATAAGCCAGGTTATCGAAACTAAATAAATGTGGTCTTGTGGCTTAAAGCGTTACGCGTGGTCATACTAATCTAAAGGTTCGGGGTTCGATTCCTGATGAGATATGGTTTTTTTTCAAATAATATAATATTTCGAATGTAATTTTTCATCGTCCACATTTCAAGACAAATATTTCCGCACCAGTTGCTGATCACGAAGTGAATAATTTCTCACGGTGTTGCCAAATATCTGCTGATTCGAGGTGCGCTAGATTGCTTGTTAAATTCTGCCTGAAAATCGTGAAATATAAAATGCAGATAAGTAGGTATAGACCAAGCAAATTAAATTTTTACTCGCAAAAAGTCCTATCCGCGAGATTATTGTAAAATTGTGAAAGTGAGGAAAACAGTTTTTTCACTTTGCAGGGAAAACCATCAATTTTAGCGAAAAGTGACTCTGAGACAGCTTGTAGGGAGTAAAAATTAGAATTAGAGAAAATTATCTACAAAATGAAACTTGTTAAATTAAAATCGGTTAATAAACAAAAAAGTTATTGCAAAAAAACAAGAAAAGTGCACATTTTTTAATTTGTTTATAACTATCGCATTTATTGTTAAAATTTTATAAAACCTATGACAAGTTGAGGGTTTTGTCATATTTTAAAAGTGTGCCAAAAGTGGGCGCTGTAGGTGCAATAGTTTTCGCACAATTCTATTTGTTTATAGCGGAGGCTCCAAAAGTTATGAACTTTAAGCCTCTGTACAGGCGTTAATTTTCAACCAAACATGATTCTGAAAGCGTCATTGTAATCTTAAAGACGTAATTAAGCGA
>NW_019417297.1:0-19273 GCF_000390285.2 Anoplophora glabripennis | reverse complement strand
AACGGTGATATTTTTTAATAGGTCGCTTAATTACGTCTTTAAGATTACAATGACGCTTTCAGAATCATGTTTGGTTGAAAATTAACGCCTGTACAGAGGCTTAAAGTTCATAACTTTTGGAGCCTCCGCTATAAACAAATAGAATTGTGCGAAAACTATTGCACCTACAGCGCCCACTTTTGGCACACTTTTAAAGTATGACAAAACCCTCAACTTATCATAAGTTTTATAAAATTTTAACAGTAGATGCGATAGTTATAACAAATTAAAAAATGGACACTTTTCTTGTTTCTTTGCAATAACTTTTTTGTTTATTAACCGATTTTAATTTAACTAGTCTCATTTTGTAGATAATTTTACTCCCTACAAGCTGTCTGGGAGTCACTTTTCGCTAAAATTTATAGTTTTCCCTGTAAAGTGAAAAAACTGTTTTTCTCACTTATTTGTTTAAATAGAAAAGTTAGCTAATAAAGGTTTTTGACTCACGAGATGAGAGATGTCTTGTATTATGTTCCTTTAGACAATTTTACAATACTTTCGCGAATACGACGACTTTTCGAGTTTCTCTTTTATTTTCGCTAATTTTCCTGGTTATAAGTCTCTTCCTAAATTGAAAATTAACAGATATAATAGAGGGTGACGTTATAGTGGCCCGCCCTGTATATATTTCACTTGTCGGTACATAACTTCACTTTTTTTTATCAAAGTACGTAATATGGATTGCCCTCCAGACAGCGGGTATTTCATATTCTTAGCACACCAAAAGAAATACCGTCTCATTTTCCTCTTTTGTCCGTTTCTTGCATAACAAAATTCTCTTGCGGTTGGATGAATTCAAAATTACCAACAACACGGAATTTAGCTTCAAACAGAACGGCTTGATTGAAATAAATCACCGACGACATTTCTATAATTTTAAATTTGTAATATATCATTCACAAGATGAAAATCTAACGAACTCAGGACTCAGGCCCAGAGACCGAGAACGACGCCTCGGTATAATTATGCTGTCGGGAGCGACGACGCCTAAAAATAAAAAAATAGTATAGGAATTAAATAATTATTAGATTCGGTGAATCAATTTGAATTGAATGTAACATAGTTTAACCCACATGTTACGCTTACAATGGAGGTGAAAAAGTTTTTACACGCTTACAATAGGGACCAACGTAAGTAGTAAAAAAAAAAATGAATTTAAGCACTAGTGACCTTACAACTAATGGTATGGGTCTTACGTAAAAAATATTTTAGTTTCAAATGTATAGAATGTAAAAGTATAATTAATTCTTTAAAAAAATTCTTCTTGTCTTTAAACAATCAGTTTTATAAATAGCGTGTTAGTATATTCAACCTCTAGACTGGCCTGCTCGTGATCCAGATCACGATCCTTTAGAACATTTGTGGGGAAATATGGATAGACAACTGAGGAACCATCAACCTTTACTTGTCGCTCTAATGACATTGAAAACAAGCTGAGAGAATGTGGATTGACATTGACCAAGACAAAATTGTAGGTTTTGTTTTTTTGAAAATTTTGGTTTTTTTTCTGTAGGATAAAAATTAAGTAAGATATGGCCGCTTAAAGTTTGCATATGTTCGTAAATAGCAACTTGTTCAAGCCCTTTCAGCTCAAACCCTTACAAAAATAAAGGCTGAAAGAAAATTTAACTTATTTGATTTTATAGCCCTTGAAAAAAACCTACAAAATGGTTTTTTGAAGGGCTTTTAGCATAAAAACTAAGCAAGTTATGGGTAAAAAACCAATCACATATTTTTGCAGATATCAGAACACGTATATTGAAGCATCGACACACATTACAGCTATATTTTAGGAATAGAAATAGGAATTTTTAGGAATAGAATAGAAAAGGAAGATGAGAGTGAAAAGGATTTCTGGTTATTTATGTTATTTGCAATAAAAAAAATGTTTGTTATAAAAATAAAAAAATTGAAATCCATATGAAAATAAAATTCTTATTTTCCCTATTTTTGATTACAAATAGTAGGAGTTTTTTTAGGTTTGATAAAATAAATACATTACATTTTAAATAATAAAAAGATTGTATTATATTTTGAAAGAAATAAAAATTTTTAACTGTAATTGATCGACTGTTTTTTGCAAGGGGTGGTTTTTCTGAGTGTTGAAACTTATAAATAAATAATAAAAAATTAAAACAGTAAAGAAATCTTAATTTAATATCACTATAGGATTAAATTATTCCAAATTGCTGAATATTTTTCAACATTATTTTTTAATGATTACTGTTAAAGGAGGTGGTTTTTAGGGATTGACAATTTTCAATTCATCATAATTACTTATTTTCAACCTATTACACGCTCGAATCTACAATTCTATAATTATTTTCGAATAGGGGTAGTGTGAAAAAATCAACTTTATAATTTAGCCCAATTTTAGTGGTTAATTTTGATGCCAAGTGTATAATAACACCCTGTATAATAAAATTTAAAAAATAGTTGCAGTAGTTAAAAAACGAGCAAGAATTTTTATAAAGAATTACCACGTAACATTCTCAAAAATTTGCAGTTAAAAAATTTCTTCCTCTTCAGGACGCAGTCGCGGGACACAGCAACACACTGTATATCCTTGATTGAACAATCGTCCGATTACGCATCGTGGCGAAATTGCGTTCCATTTTTCTCAATTTAAACTGATACCTGAAATGTATAATTACAAGAACAAGAACAATTTCGCGATATGTGCAACTGGTACCATTTACTGACCCAAAAATAAAGTCAATGCACTTGGAGAAAGCTGTCTCAAAGAACTGATACACATATTAACATTATTGGCTTGTGTGTCGATACTTCCTTCATCGAGATCATCTCGTGTTGGTAGAACTCGATCGACAATAGCGCAATGGATAAGTAATTTTTGAGTTTGTATCTGTAATTTTGGAATTGGCTCGAGAAAGAGCTGGGTTTATTTCACATGCTTTCGACACGTGTTCATTAATTTATTCCTGTTTAATAATTCAGTAGTAGCAGGAAAATAGTCTATTAATACTTTTTATTCTATGCCTAAGTAAGTTTTACATAAAGCAGTTTTCCAGACCCATTAACCAATTAAATAATTGATTGATTAGGTTATTACTGAGACTAACTTGTTATAAATGTTATAAAAAATAAATACTGAGGTGAGTAAATAATGTGACTTCGTGTAAATTATATAAATCTCTCGGTATATCTTTATTTGAAATTTGATTGAAGGAGTATGAATATTCGTCATAAGTTTAAACTAACCATGCCCCGTCATCACACTGCCCTCTTTCGTCGCTCTTTTACATACAATGCTGGTAAGCTATTAAATTCACTTCCGGAAGAAGTCCTACATTTAAAGTCATTGAAATTTAATAGGAAATTCAAAGCTTTCCTGCTCAGTTAATAAAGAATTAAAAAAAAATGTATGCATTTTCTTCTTTCTTAATCTGTAATTGTATTGTTTGCTTTGCAAATCATGTCCTCCCTCAGTACTTTTATGCACTATATTTTGTTCTAGTTCTTGTTTCTAGTGATCTCAACTGTTATTGTTACCGTTCATTCATATAAATGAAAACAGCAGTACAACTTTTCCCAGAAAATACGCGGAGAATGGTTTTCTTATACTTAATTATTTTAAGTTTGAAGTCGATTTTATGGAAGAAAATGTTTCTTATTAGACCTACTTATTATTTATTAAATTAGTTCCCACAGTTAAAGAAGTATAAATTTAATTCAGTTTTATACGGTTTTCGAATGTACGCAAACGTATTTGGTAGCTCATTTTGAGGATAAAAACGTCACTAAGGTGTGTAAAATTAAATATGTTCCTTGTCCTTTAAATAAGTAGGGAGTTTTTTACAGAGACTGATTTATAAATATTTTTAATTTTTACTGACTTTCTTAATTACGTTTACTGCATCAACTTTTCTTAACAAAGCAAGGAATGGAAGGATTTTATACATATACTTGATCAATATTCTGTCCAGGTATACATTAGTCATACTCTTTTTTCGCAAGATAGGAACTTTTACAGATTCTTTCTTACCAAAGCGACGCGTTATACATGCATTAGTATGTTTTCTGAACACATTTTTTAAGAATGCTGGACAAAGCAAGACTAAACCACTAGTTTTGCTCGTTTCTGGCTACTGGGTACCGTAATAAACGTTTGAAATTCTAATTCCTTGGTACAACAACCGTATAAGTCGCAATACGTGCCGCAGATTTTTTTAAGAGCAAACCTTAAGGTTCAACGGTATAAAAAGAGAATATTAATTCAGTGTTAAACTTTCTATTTGTATTTTATGTAAGCTTCGTCGTATTATCAATAAATAAGTCGCGTTAAACATAATAAACAGTTCTGCTGGAACATATTAAGGCAATCAGTTTAATAAAGTATTTAATTTTAAGTGGAATTCGTGGAATGGTAGGGGTTTTGGAACAAAATAGTCTTTATTAAATGCTCAAATTGGTTTCCGTCCGCTTCCATACGATTATATAACTTTTACTCCACTTCCGAACGAATATTTCACCTTGTTTTTTGTTACTTGTTTAGTGTTACCCTGTTATTGGGATTTTTAATCCTGTTGGGTTTCCTACTTCTTAAATAAATAAATAAAACAACTTCGACTAAACAATTGACATCTACGTGACAACAATAACAAATGGTGGCTGGCATGGCTTTCTTAGCATTTCGGTTTCAATGATTCGACTTCAAAATGTCGACTTTTATTTTTAATTTTATTCACAATTTTCACATTAACTTTTCTTATCCAATACACACGTGTTTAAATAATTCCTGGAGTTTTTTTTTCAAATTATTCGTGACCTTGAAAATATTTCCTGGTATTTAACACTAAAAATTTGTCCTAAACCTCTTCCGAAAACCGATTCTTACTGTAGTTAGGAAACTCCTAAGTAATAAATGCGATGCCGCAAGACTTTAGACGATTACTACAGTTCTAAACTGTAATTAATAACCTCCTTATCATAAAACTAAGGTTAATTATTGTTTATTTTATCGCGACAATGCATAGTTGGAGAGCGGAAAAAACCTAGAAACAGGAAACGATTAAAAAAAATTTCCCAGTTTCGTGAAAAGTTTGTAAAATGTTTCCTTTACATAAAACTGCGTCGCGATAACTATAACTTAATGTCCTCGATTTCGTCACAAAAATTCGAGAACTATTAAAAACGTTATTCGAGAGAAATGCACCCAAAACGCTTATCGGAAAGAGTAAAATGTTTCCCAGAATCCAGGACCGGTCTAAGGTATTTACAACAAAATTTTGGGCTCGTTTAATAAATGCGAATAGAAATATGTAGCTGTATACACATTTATTAAACACGTAGGATTGTTTACCTGTCTAGAATAGCACCTCGTGGTAGTGCTACACAAAATATTTATTTTAATTTAATAAAAACATGTACCTGAGCACATCTAAAGATAAAGACTCACTGGTCATTCATCTAACAACAAACTAAGATTATGCGAAGTTAGGAAAAAGAACTATGAGTGAAATAAACAGTAAAATAAAGCGTAAAACTCATGGAAAACGATACAGGGACAATTACTTTTTAATATATCGTATATCGTTGCAAAAAACTTCTATAATGTAAAGAAAAGAAATTGCAGTCGCCCGTCATCAACATAGGCGTTAGTTTGTTGTATAGCCATTAGTGTTTTGTTTTTGAAAATCGGGTCACAAATGATGCAAATGCAGCTCGCTGATTTTTTTTGGAGACACCCAGTAATCGCAACGATTCAACATTATAGTTTTTAGGGCGATTTTCATGCTTAAATGGTCGCAAAGTGACCCTAACCTTCTTACGGCTGTTGAAATTTGAATAATCGGTAAACGTATATGTACATATCTTAAACTTACCATTTTCATTCGATTGTGAACCATTGTTTTAATTTTATAATTCGTTATGTATCTAGGGAGATACAGGGATGATTATGCCCGAATAATTATCTTATTATCTCCCGTGGTGCATACAACGTTTTATTTTTTACTTAGACATCTCATTTTATATTTATTTTAAATTTAATAATTAAATGTAAATGAGAATGAAAACAGTTTTTCAATATATAAACGATGTATTCAAGATGTATCTATGACACCAGAATCATTTAGCCCTAACACATTATGGACAAAGTATTCAATGTTGAAGACCACATTATTAGTGCGCAGAAAAGTAGGATAGGAGAATATCTTCGATTAGAGGCTTGTTTGAAGCAAATATCGAAAGGATATATTCCAAAAAAAATCTAGGATATTGACAAGAAAGGATATTTTGAAATTTATTAGAGAAGCATTAAGCCATATACATCTTTTGGAAAAGGTAAGGTAGGAAATAATTGGCTATATTATTGCATGTGTTTAATGGGTCTTTGTTATTGTAGGTTGTTCCAGTAATGGGTGTTTTTGGAGGATTAAGAAAGGATGAGTTGGCAAAGCTCTCGATAGATGATACAGATGACAATGGAATCGTTGTTGTAGTAAAAATTAACTATACAAAAACTGGAGTACCAAAACCTTTTACTTGAAATGCAAACTCTCCAATTGTATCGACAGTATGTATGTTTACGACTAAAAAAACTTAAAAGGCGTTTTTTTTCTGACATATCGGAATGGTCCATGTACTGTAACAACATTTATTCGATGGCAAAGAAAATTTAGGTAGTTTTTCTGGTGTTACTGTTAAAGGTCCTTCTCAAACAGTACTTTAGTTTTTAAAGACGGTTATAAATGATTTTTCTTATTAATTTAAAGCAAATTATTGTTATACAGGGTGGCCAACTGAAAACAGAGCCATTTTCAGGAACTGCGTCAAGATTGTAGAAAAACGCTCAGACCCGTTGATTTTAGATTAAAGGGGGACATTCTTTGCTGGTATTTTTGACTCCGCCACTTTCACCCCCAAGCAAGGGTAAACATCACCCCAAAATATTTAAATGGCATTGAGGGTTGAGTAATATTTCTTTTGAAAGCTCTTACAATTCTCTTTACAACAGACTTTAAATTTTATAATTCCGCCCAATACTTATTAAGAATTTTGATTCTAAAGTTGAAACTTATGTACAAACGGTAAAAATGTCAGTCATTCGAGTTAAGTACGCCAATGGTATAAATTTAGTATTTCTTGCGTTACATTGGTTTTTGGCGATTTGTTATCACTTTCGTAAAAAAACACAATTGTAAAAAACAGAAATGAATGCTATACACACACAATGAACGTAAAATTAGTAGATTCCAAATTATTTTCTAGTATTATTTGGAAGCGTTGGTTGGTAGTTTATTTAATTGTGTTTTTGAAAATAAAACACTATAGTTTATTCCATTGCAGAAAGGGTAGATATTATTTCGCCTTACTTTATGAACAATAAAGGTGCGAATAGGACAGCTCAGCTATTTAATGAACGACCTCAAGATCGACATGTCAGGAGGAAGTATGTTCTAGAGTTAGTAAATAAATTTCAAGAGACAGGGAACGTAGCCAATAAAAAACGAGAAATAGAAAAACCTATAGTTAATGAAGCTAGTGAAGTTGCAGTTTTGGGACGAGTTTATCTTGATCCTACATTAAGTACGAGGCAGCTGGCATCTGTGTCTAGGATCAATCGAACTAGCATACAAACCATTTTGAAGAAGAATAAATTCCATCCATACAAAATACATTTAGTCCAGGAACTTTATGAGGATCATTATGAGCGCCGTTTGCAATTTTGCGAAATAATGAGTGAGCGAGCAGAGAACGATCCACAGTTCCATTTTAACATCTGTTTTTCTGATGAATGCAGTTTTTTCTTGAACGAAACGGTAAATCGTCACAATTGCCGCTATTGGTCCGGTTCAAACCCAAGAGTTTTTCACGAGGTGCATACACAGCAACCGGAAAAATTAAATGTATGGGCTGTAATTTTCGGTGACTGGCTGGTGGGTCCTTTTTTTCTACCTGGTAATTTGACTGGCCAAATATATTTGCAATTACTGGAATACGCTATTGACCCTGCCTTGACTGATACTATTGAAAATGTTCCAGAGTATAATGAAGATCATTTGATTTTCCAACAGGACGGTGATCCTCCGCATTATGCGTTAATTGTCCGTCAGTATTTGGACCTACGTTTTCTACGGAATTGGATTAGGAGAAGAGGCAGCATTGAGTGGTCTCCACGATCACCGGATTTATAGCCCCTTGATTTATTTGTGTGGGGATACCTAAAAAGTAAAATCTATAAAACACAGCCAGCGTCTCTGGAAGATTTGCGTCAAATAATCGTCGACAAATGCCGTCGAATCACTCCGGAAATGCTTCGGAATGTGCGCGAACGTTTCGACCAAATTCTTTATTCTTGTACGGAAGCGGGCGGTCATCAGTTTGAACATTTAATCAACTAAGTAGTAAGTAAGCAATTAAACATAATTTAAATTTTAAAATGTAAATTTTTTTCAAAGTATTGGTCGGAATTATAAAATTTAAAGTATGTTGTAAAGAGAATTGTAAGAGCTTTCAAAAGAAATATTACTCAACGCCCAATGCCATTTAAATATTTTGGGGTGATGCTTACCCCTGCTTGGGGGTGAAGGTGGCGGAGTCAAAAATACCGGCAAAGAATGTTCGCCTTTAATCTAAAATCGACGGGTCTGAGCGTTCTTCTACAATCTCGACGCAGTTCCTGAAAATGGCTCTGTTTCGTTTTCATTTGTACCACCCTGTATATCAAATATTAATGTACTTGTACTTTCATTTGTCTGCTTCATTTATACAAGGCACATTTACTATTCTACCCTTGCAGAAAAGAAGGGTACAAAATAGGGTCAAAATGCGGACGATAATATTTAGGTCCACTTATTTCGCCCTAGAGTGATATGACGTTGTTTTCCTCTTTTGTTTCCTACTAATAAACAAGCTATATCGCCTAAGTGAAAAATAAAACGGTTTATTGCCTGCCTAGGCAATTTTTCTTCAATGTTTGTCCTCCTATTTCTCCAGACAACAATCCAATTGAACAAACGCGGACGTCCTTTTTATTATAAACCTTCTACAGTTATAAAATATTGCTGTTGAATAAAAAATATACAAGCATTACACAATATTACCTAAAATATTAAATATTCCGTAAATCTTAATTTCCTTCGCACGTGGACCGTTTTCCACACGGTAAATTATTCCTAAATACCATCCAAATTACGCGATAAGTGGCATGGAGTTCGTTTGATAAGGAAAAGCGGTAAGTACGCGTATATATACATTGTTATGGGATCGTCTTGCGACACATAATAAAATCACCTGTAAGCAAATTCTGTGTTTACTCGACACACGGCGATCAAGTAAGCTGGGTAGAAAAACGGTGGTCACAGCCTACCCACAATTTCGGGCGAGGTGAAAAGCTGATTTTCTTCGCAGAACTGTTGTAGGTGTTTAGTGGAAGCTCAAACGTAGTGGTGGTAGACTGTGCCGTTTTTTTTTTGAAAACATGACGAATAGTGGTAAGCGTTTGGTAATATTTTTACATTAGATTGTTTTTGTTCTTGGCATTTTTATTGCGTGTTGTGTTATTGTTTCAATAATAGTATTTTCAAACGGATGGAGCACTGTAACATGTCTTCGTGTTTTTATTTTTCTAACTAGAATATTATTATACATGTTACACTACAAAAACTATTCATGGACCGATTTAGTTCCGGATTTTTTTCACTGTTTGTTCATTACTATGGCGATTACGTGTATAGCTTAAAAATTCTATTATACAGAGTGTTTCGCATAAGAACCGACACAGAGCAACTGAAAAGATATATGCCTTGAAAATGGAGCTTCAAATTTCTAAAAAATCTGTATCTCAGTTATACTTGAACTTAGAAAAACCAAATTCGGTAGACGGTGTTAGTGTACCAAGAGCATTAATCGACGGTAAGTAGGGTTCAATTGAAGCATAGCATTTTAAAGGGTTGATAAGGGATAATGCACCATTAAAATGTGACGTATTTTTTTTATCCGTTGGCGGACTTACAAATTTATCGCTTTAATTTACGGGGAATTTAATTCTAAAACTTTTCTTACTCTTGTTAGTTTTCAAAAAACCTTGTCTTTTTCAACAAAAACTCTAATAACTAATAATACATATTGTAGCTTTGTTATTTAAAATCATCGAAAATTCAAAAGTTGGCTATGAATTTAAACGTCAATCTTCAAACGTCAAAAAGTTGGAACAAGAATAATTTTATATAAAACAATCAACTTAAACAACAGAAATAACATACAATTTGCACTGATAAGTTATAGAAATTGTTCAAAATGATCACCGTTTTCTCTCAAGCATAAATTTATATTTCGTCGAAAATTGACGTTTACTCTACCTAATATAGTCCAGTCACTGAAACATTTTGGCTACCAATTTTTTCGGATGGAATGGATTGACGTGAAATTTGAACTGTAGCTAGGGAATAGCCCAAGAAACAAAAGTTATATAGTGCCGATGTGTGCTTTTACCCTAGATGCCACCCCTTCTGGAGGGTGGGAAGTTTTTTATTAAAGATAACCTCACGATTCGATAAAGGGACGAATTCTAAGCAAAAAATGTTCTATAAGAATTTTTTGTAGTCAATACTTTTTGAGTTATTTGCGCCTAAACATGTCCGTTTTTAGCCCAAAAAATGCATGTTTTTGAGCCATTATTCGCGAATATCTTAAAAACTACGTTTTATAAAAAAAATGATCATAAGCAAAAATTAAGGTTATTAAATAGCAATTTTTGTAGAAAGAAGTTGAAGTCAATTTCGAAGATAGCTATAATCGAAATGTTCAACGTCCTGTAGCGCGGAAAAATTAACGGTTTTTCGAGGAAAACTTATATAACACCTATTAAAGTTCTTGAAAAGACCTTTAAATTGAGTGGTGGTAGAAGTCGTTAGCATGAAAACTAATGAAGTTACAATTAAAATAAAATGATTGTCTTGATTTTTGAGAAAAAAAAATCGGTATTAAAATTAATAACTTGACGGAAAAAAAATTAAACGTATTCCTTCTGCAATTTACTTTACTTATGTATTAACAGTAGATTCTTGGAATTTGAACGATTTTAGAAGCCTAAATTTAAAAAAAAAATTTCGTTTATTTTTTAATAAAATTTTTCAATTTTTTAAAAAATCGCCTTTTTCTCAAAATATTTCAAAAATTAACAAAGTTATAAAGAAAAATGATAGAATAAGAAATTGTAGGTTTTTTCTTACTGAACAATTTGCTTTTTTTAATTTTTTTTTGAAAATTTGACTAAGTTATAACCGTTAGAAGCTCAAAACTAAGCTCCAAGACTTACTTTCCTGAGCCCTTTTAGCTTACAAATCTAAAAAACAAAGGGCTTAAAAAAACTGCAAATAACAGAACATTAAAAAAAAATTAATCACATTTTTTCGGTAAAATTTTCGGTGCGGGTAAATTATCATCATCTTTGTGTATTTTGAAGCACTTGTGAACTGCTTTGAGTAAGTATTTTAATAATATACATACACACACGTATCCATTTATAATGTAAATATATATATTTTTATTTTATATAAATTGAATAAAAAAATATTAAGAATAAATTCAATAAAATTAAAAAATATATTAATTAATCATTAATCATCATACTCGCATATAATTTTTAGGAACTTTTTCTATAAGGGGTAGGGTTTTTTATGAGGGGTAGGTCTTCCATAAGGGTTTTTTGGGTGGCTGAAAAGTTGCAATATATCATAGATCATTTGAAAACCAATAGAAAGTTTATAATTCAACATATGCATACCACTAAAACATCTCAAGCTTTCAATAATATTTTATTTTATTATAAGGGTTAGTTTTTAAGGTTTGCAACTTTGTAATGAGTCGTAAGCTTTCTAATGAATAGCAAAAGAAATGTGAATGTACCAAAAGAATATTTTAAACTGTTAAAAACTTTTTTTTTCTAATTTTTTGGCCATGGAAGGGTAGTTTTCAAGGATTTTTAAGGGTTGAAAAGTAATTAAATTTCATATAGGAACTTTATCCAACATATTTGAACATAAATTGAATCTTTAAAATACGTAAATATGCGATTTTCGCATTTTGTCCGTACAAGGGTAGTTTTCACCACCCAATAGAAAAAGCGCACATCTAGACAATATAACTTTAGAAGTGGGGGGTCAGACGAGCTTGTATGCAAATTTTCAGGAAAATCCATGCTATCCGAAAAAATTGGGAGCTTTTACTTTATTTTCGCCTTCAGTTACTGGACTAATAACTACTAATTATTTCTAATGAATGTGCATTTATACGTAATACGATTCCACAATTCTGCTCGAGACGCAACTGACGAGAAATACACAAATACTTTTAATGTTCCCCAAAGAAAGAAGTCACATTTGTTGAGATCTGGTGATCTGGAGGCCAAACTTGTGGCCAATTATTTCCTCTTCCATTTGTTTGGATACTGGTGGTTTAAAAAGTCTCTAACAGTAGCACTAAAATGAGGCGGTGCTCCATCATGCATAAACCAATGTTCCAGTCTGAGTTGTAGTGGCACCTCGTCAAGTTGATCCGCGAGAGTGTTTTGGAGAAATTCTAAATAAGTTTCGCCCTTTAGTCGATTCGGTAAAATAACTGAACTAATTAAATACCGATCAATAACAGCTATCCAAACATTTATTTTAAATTCGCGTTGGAAATGTCGGGGACATACCAGTTTGTCGAGATAGAATTCTAGTACTAATATGTGGGTCATCTTCAATTGTATTCAAAATAAGTTCTTCGTCTTGTGCCCTGATTGCAATAGCACGTTCTCGAGTGTTACTGAAAAACTTGCCTGTTTCTCGGGCCCGTCTTTCAACATTGCAAAATCTTTCTCTGTGGGAGATTACACCATTTGAAAACCTTCTCCAATATTCTTCAACACTTCTTCTGTAGTTTTCTTCACAGAAACCAAACACTGTTTTTTTTTTCGAAATTTGGAACCCCACTTTCAAGGCCTATAACTTCTCAGTGGTACAGCATCACCATATTTTGGGTTCCCCTGCTCTGTGTCGGTTCTTATGCGGAACATTCTGTATATCATAACCTTTGAATTTATTGTCAGTTATCAACGTCCACTTTTCATTTTTTTTACGTGTCAAGTTTGGCAAAAATTAGATAACGAAAAAAAACCTAAGGATGTATTTTGGATTCCGTGGGGGCAAAGCCTTTTGCAGTAATTTGTCATGGCCAACCCAGCCAAATATCAGGCTGAGTTCACAAAAAATACAAACAGGGCATTCCTGGCAGCTATAAATTCAATAAGTTTGTCATAAAAAGCATGCACAACCATTTAAAGGGTGCTCTGAGGATCAGTCCTTGGACCAATATAGTTTACGTTGCTCCTAAGTAATTGTAAAGCTCTTAGACGTTTGTTTTCATAATAGGAGGTCATGGCTGAATATTTAGTAGCGTTTTGTTATCAAAATGTATCAAACAAGAACTTCGCCACGTTATTCTAACATCTCTCAGACATAAATCTCCCGAACAATTGGCATTCAGCGCGCCAGCGAGCCGCTCTCGCAAGAAATGTCGCAAGTTCTCGCACGCGAGGTCGACCTTGAAATTTTCGTGCGTCTCCAACGCCTCGGACCCGTCATTCGAATCCGTGAAAGCATCGTGTTGCACAAAACCCTCTTAGTATTCCGAATCGTAAACGTAATCGTTGCTTTCGACATGTTCTTTGATAAACTTGAGGCGCTACGGCGAAGTCTTGACCCCGTTCCTCTGGGTTTTCGCAAGAGCGTACAGGAGAATCCATCAGGTGCATCGGGTATCGTAGATGGCCGTGTCCAGCAGAGGTAGGTTAGGATTCCCCTAGAATGTGTCGTACATGTTCCACTTTATACAAATTGACGTCCATATCAGGTCGTGGTTGGTCGTGGTCGTATATTCACACAATCAGACGTACTCTTTAAGTCATTTAGAGACGTCTGTGGGACTATGACGTAATGTCGTCGCTCATGACGTCAATGTAATATGCTCGATGTATATTCGCACAATATGTCGTACTTTTTAAGTCGTTTGGAGACGTTTGTGGGGCTATGACGTAATACTGACGTCAATGCAACGTCTTAAACGTCATTGTTGGTACAATTGAACGTCTTCATTTGGTCCTAATTGGTCAACGACGTTTATTCATACAGTCTTACATACTTTTTAGTCATTTAGAGACGTCTATAGGACTATGACGTCAATGTAACGTCGTGAATGGTCCCCGACGTCTGTCCACACAATATAACGTATTTATTAAGTCGTTTGGAGACGTCTGTAGTGTTCTGACGTAATGTCGTCACTCATGACGTCATGTCGTCACTCATGACGTCATGTCGTCGCTCATGACGTCAATGTAACAGCTTAAACGTCGAAGATATATGTACGTTGTAAGTTCTATAGACCGTTTCGACGTCAGTATAACGTCTCAAGCATCGAAAAACTGGTATAGGTACCAATGTGAACTACAACGTAATGTCGTTGTTTATGACGTTATTGTAACGTCACGAACGTCGAAAAGTTGACGTGTTCCCAACAATAGTGATAGAAACGTATCAAACTGTTACCTAAGTGATTAGTCATTACAGTTATTCACGATTCAGTTTATTACGTCAGTTTAACGTCATAAATATCGAAAAATCGACGTGTATAACGAATAATAGTACTAGAAACGTGTCAAAATTCTGTACCAACTGTTTTTAGGTACTCGGTTTTCTTTGTTCGTAGCTTTTGCGAGTCATAAGTGCCAATTTAATGCGCAGGGAAGGGAGAAGGACCTTTTGAGGTTCGATGACTTTGCGTTAGAAGTACCTGGTTTAAAAGTGGTTCTTTGGGGCTATTCTAAAAAAAATTCGTTTAAAGTTACTAAAAACGCGTCAGATCTCGAATGCTTTGCGCCCCTCCTCCCAAAGCGGCGTTGCCACATTTGTCAAAATTTCTTTAAATCCGATAACACGTAAATATTTGAAGATTGTATTTGTGGATCTTCAAATCATGATTATGGTCAATGTAACTTTTTAAATGTCGAAAGATTGACGTGTACACCGAATAATAGTACTAAAGACGTGTCAAATTGTTGTTATGTGTAACTTAGCAATTAGTAATTATAGCCATACTTGGTAATTCCGCTGCATCCTTAAAAGCGTGGTAAACAGTAATTTTTATGGTATGCACACGCGCTAATAGTTTATGGCTTATCATCGACTAAAAATATATATAACTAATCGAAGGCCACACAGTGAAAAGTTTTAATTGATGACATCTTTATCGCGAATGTATTTTCTTTCATTTTCTTTCGCTTGCAAATGTTTGTAGCACAGTCGAGTAAAGACCTACGGTTTTATGGTTGTGTTTTGAATTAATTTTCAGTTGTTACACTAAATTTTAAATGTTTCCAAGCTTTCCAGGTAGTTAAAATAATTATATTTTCAAAGATATAGCTACTTCACAGTGGAATATATAAAAATCCTCCCTATTTCCACTTCCTTAGTCGTAGAATGCCCTGTGCATTTTTTTTCTACGCAAAAAGGTCCAACCTACACAACGGCGCCATATACCTAAAGAAATATACTCCTTTTCGACGACTGCGTATGCGATAAATGTATTTGTTTGTTTCGTTATTTACTGAATTGTTTTTGTGGTTAATTTTCGCGAATTTCCTATTTAAATACGATAACAGCGTTGTTTGTTTTTCATTTTTACAGGGAAACATATGCCGAAAAACGGGTAATTTTTTCGTTCTTTTGTATGTTTGTTATTCCCCTGAATTTATCAATGGTTTTTTGGAATAGGCAAACTCGGATTCTTATTCCACATAATATTTGGGATTTTTCTGTACAACGAAATAGACGACTTCAAATACAAACGCCTCGAAAGTTCTACTGCCTGGACTATAATAAAATTTGTTAAAAAAGCAGTAGATATTCTCCCAAACAGATTAAAACTTTACAGGTCGTGATTATTTTTTGTAGATATTGTTACTAATAATTTCAGTTTATTTTGGGCATTACACAGTAAAATAAATTACTACTTTTTCCCTTTTTTATTACAAATTCCAAACCTAACAACCATTGTTAAAATAAAATTTACCCACTGAACAAATTCTACATTAATATTTAAATTGCAAATTTACATCACAACAAAGTTCATTTTTATTATGCAATTTTGCTGCGTAAGGTCATTGTAAGTTTGCTGGAATATTTCGTATTAATGCTTTACAATGAACTGATAAATACAAAGCAGTTTTTAAAAGAAAGTTTGCAGTAATTCCATAATTACCTTCGTAACAAATTACAGAGCAAGCATATTTCAAAATTTTTAGTAGTCTTAATAAATTTCGCAGCAAGATTATTTTCGAGACATAAGCGATTACGATTCAAATATAATATTAAAACACTGTGATTTTATTAAAATACTAATTAAAAAAGGTGTTTTAATGTAATTTAATGCAATGCCTTTTTGTTGAAAACGGTTGGTTTTAGAGGTATTAGTTCCTTTTTTAAGCAGAAATTTTGGAGGAAAAGATTTGTCCAGCCTAAAGTGTAATAGTCGCTTGTGGCGCCCTCTAGAAGATACAAGGAAACTGTCGATAAATTCGAATTTTTCATCCCAAAAAAACCCCGGATACGAAATTTCACGAAATTAGCTCTAAGTAGTCCAAAGATATTAAATAAAATGTTACTTATTTTTTCAACTTTCAAAACCCTGTAGCTCAATTTTTAAACTGAGTTATTGTTGTGAATTTAACACATACAGTGAGTGTTTATTTGAGCATTATTTATTGTTAAAGAATGGAAAACGTTAACATTTATTCAAATGCTGACATTCCAAATTTATTATAGCCCTGTAGATACAAACGATGCCAAATTGAATATACGCTGACATTATCGGTTTTTCCACGAAATTTCAGGATTTTCGATCATTTTCAGCGATTTTCTCAAATCCTGTGGGTTAGTAAAGTAAAACTAAGACCGAATTGGTTACTTATAGATAGATTTTCAGGTCAGCCCAATTTTTTTATTCAAATAAAAGTTTATTCTCCAGAACAAACACTGCAAAGAAACAAAATACATATAGTTTTTGTTACAGAGGCCAAGATCATGGACCCCACCCACATCCTGACGAACTCGGACTGCCTCCAGAACGACCTAACCCCCATCCAGGAGTTCTACAGCAACACCAACATCTTCATCACCGGCAGCACCGGATTTTTAGGTAAAATCCTGCTGGAAAAACTGCTGAGGAGCTGCCCCGACCTTTCCGCCGTGTACCTCCTGGTCAGGAGCAAGAAGGGCAAGGATATGCACACGAGGGTCGACGAGATCTTCGACGACGTCATCTTCGACAAGCTGAGGAGGGAATGCCCCAAGTTCAAACACAAAATCGTCGGCGTCGGGGGCGATTGTTCCCTGCCCAACCTGGGGTTGAGCGAGCAAGACGTGAAGATACTCGTCAAAGAGGTAAGTGCGACGTTTTTACTTTAAGGGGATATGGCCTGGTTATCTTAAGAGGATAAGGGCTATAATCGTAATTAATTGTAAGTAGAAAACAGCTGCTTATATTGAACAAATTCCCCACTAATTGCAATGCAGACATATTGCTTTTGCGGTTGGTTATCAATAGCGGGTGTACCAAATTTGAAAAAATTAAGAATAACTTTGAGGTTATGTAACTTGGCTAATATTGAGTTTTGGAAAAAGCGACTTGAGCTATTATTTTTACATATTCACGCCCTAAATCAGGGATGCACATACCGCGGCCCGCTGTCGATGTTTATGCGGCCCGCCAACGAATTTTAAAAGTATTCTACTCGCCGCGCTCCGGTCCAAGCATATTATTACGAGACTAGAAATCTGTCGCATCAACTAGATTACAGATTCGCGAAACACGTCGATCCCCGAACAAAGTGGATGGTTCTCGATGTTTGGTAACTCGTATAAATACGACGCATCGCCGGCTACCGGGGCAGTTAAGTTTTGACTACGGATAAGCGAACGTTTTACTGTTTGAGAACTGTAATCTGTGACGAGTAAATATTTCGTCGTTCGAACTTGGCTTTTACCGACTGTAACATATAATATTAATTTTGATATGGATAAACCAGGCCCCAGTAAGAAACGTAGTCGTAAGGTTGAAGATGAAAATCGACAGTTTCATGATATTTGGACCGAAAAATACTTTTTTATTTCATCGCATAACAAAATTGTCTGTTTAATATGCAAGAGTAGTGTTTCTATTCCGAAGGAATATAATGTGAAAAGGCACTATGAAACCCAGCATCCAACTTTTACCAAATTGACTGGCGAAAATCGAACGCAAAGAATTTCCACTTTATAACGGGAACTAATAGGCCAGCAATCTATGTTTACAAAACCAATTCAAGATGCTGAAAACAGCCACTGAAGTTAGCTTTGAAATATCTCGAATAATAGCGAAAACTTGTGGGCCTTTTAAAGATGGTGAGTTTGTTAAGCAATGTTTGGATATCGCCGCAAAAAAAATTTTTCCGGAAAATGTAAAGAAGTTTGAAAAAATTCAGTTAAATCGGATGACTGTTCAAAGAAGAATTACCGCATTAGCAGATAATATAGAAGAGCAATTAGCTACGAAATCGAGAAGTTTTGAGTATTTTTCTATAGCGCTCGACGAATCTACAGATATAAGTTCAACTGCTCAACTATTAATATTTTTACGAGGTGTAACGCAAAATTTTGAAGTGAGTGAAGAACTGATTGGTATGAGTTCTTTGACAAGTCAAACCAGGGGAAGTGACATGCTCAAAGCTCTTCTAGAAAAATGTTCTATAATGGATTTGGATTTAACGAAAATATCTGGAATTACAACTGACGGAGCACCTTCAATGGTTGGAAGTACATCTGGGATAGTAACTCTGTTAAAAACATATTTACAAACTAAAAACATAAATACCAAGGAATTAATGCAGTTTCATTGTATTATACATCAAGAGGCCCTCTGTTCAAAATTATTGGGATTTGAAAATGTTATGAAAGTTGTAGTACCTACCTTAAACTTTATAAAATCACGAGGTCTCAATCACCGACAATTCAAACAATTTCTCGAGGATATTGAAAGCGAATATGGTGATCTCCTGTTTTACACTGAAGTAAGGTGACTAAGTCGTGGGTTGACACTACAGCGATTTCTTAACTTGATTGAAGAAATCCAACTATTTCTGGTGGAAAAGAAAAACGACGTCCCCGAACTCGACAACCCTGATTGGCTGTGTGAC
>NW_019417296.1:55932-98766 GCF_000390285.2 Anoplophora glabripennis | reverse complement strand
TACAGTCTTATTTTATTTTTTCAGGAATAACAGTGTATTTCCAATAAATCAATAGCTATGTGCTTTGAGGTTTTATGCAAGTGCTGGTCATTTGTCAACTGTTGCTGATTTTATGGGAATGGATGTCTCGACTGCTTCCAGGATAATAAAAAAAGCGTCGGAATCTATCGCAAGACTTTTTCCACATTTAGTAAAAATGCCTAATGGAGAATCGCTAATAAGAGAGCAAAACAAATTTTATACAATTGTACGATTTCCGAACATTATTGGTGTGGTAGATGGTACCCACATTAGAATCCAATCACCAGGTAATGCTAACAGTACTTAGCTTATAGCCAAACGACAGATGTCGAATGGGAATGAATAAGCTTAATATACTTTTTATCTTACGATAAAACACATCAAATGGTTTGAACAGATTTCTGTAATATTAAATTGTTACTAATACTAATGCTTGCTAATTAATATTTACAGGTGGTGATGATGCAGAGGTGTACAGAAATAGAAAATCGTACTTTTCACTGAATACAAGTGGTTGGTAGTGCTGACCTGAAATTTCTAAATGTTATAGCGAGGCGGCCCGGACCTACTCATGACGCAACTATTTTTGGTAATAGTAATATTAGGGCACAGTTTAAAGGACATCATTTTCCGAACTGCATTTTGTTAGGTAGATATAGCCTGTTATGAGATCCTGATATGAAATAATAATGTTTATCTGTTTATTAGGTGACAGTGGATATCCCTTGAGAAATTATTTTTTAACTGTAACACAAGGGCAACAGTTGTATAATGAGGCTCATATTAGAACACGGAATATTATAGAGAGGTTGATAGGCGTTTGGAAACGACGATTTCCTGTCATCGCTTATGGCATTCGCCTAAAACTAGAAACTGTGAAGACTGTCATCATAGCCACAACTGTTTTGCTTAATTTAGCTCGGGAAATGAATGAGCCAGAACCACCTGTTGCAGATGATATAGATGCTGAAGAATTAAATTATTTGATTGAAATTGCAGATATTCCGAATATACCTCAGGATGATAATGTGCGTATCAATTATATTCAGCATATGTTAGTCAATCACTTCTCAAACCTATAATAGTTATTTATGTAATAAGGATCATAATGACAATCATTATGGCACCTAGCCATGAATATTACTCGGCATGTCCATCCGGAAATAGAAGAAACCCAAATCGATGATTCTAAGAAGTCTGAAGAATTTCATAATATAATTTCGTCAGATAGAGGAAATTTTGGTGACAGTCCAACTGAATGCGAACGAAAAGTAAATTGGGTCCATTTAAACCACAAGGACTGTTTCCAAAAGATTCATAAACAAAGCGATGTTTTTCGGCCTATCATTATTCATATTTAAATAAGGCTGGCATTAAAATTCCAAGAGGAAGAAGAAGTATATTTGACCATGAAACCTCACAGCAGCATATTAATGCATCTCTATCTTATAATAATTGGTTACAAGGAAATACCATCGATACTTTATTGCAAAGTTAAATCAATATTAAAATTACATTCTGGAGAGATGTATTGCACCGTATAATTAATTAATGTTATAATTACTTTAGCATCATGTAATCTACCTTTAAAAGGCCATGATTCTGATTCTAGAAATTTTGTCAATTTTACGTTTACTATCTAATTATGATCCTATTTTAAAAGAACTTCTTTTAAAACCGAAAGGCGAAATAAATTATTTAAGCCCTACGATTCAAAATGAAATTAAAAAACCGATGCAGTCATGTGCCATCAAAAGAATATCGCATGGGCTGAAATTACAAAACAATTTAATGTAGAAAGTGGCACAATTCCTACAACTGATAAAATGTTGAATACAATATATGAAGGTTTGAAGAGACTTGTAAGAAAAAAACATGCTAAGAACAAATATGAACAATCTAGGATAGGAGGAGGAACATTCACTTTTATTCCCTGTACAGATTACGAAGAAAAACTACTTGTTATTATAGCCATAAGTGTCGAGGGATTACCATCAATACCACAGAAGATCCTAACTACTGTGTCAATACATAATTGAGATGATAGTAGTGCAGGTACAAAACTTTTAGATACCAACATGTTACAGTGTTTTTTCTTGCAGTTCCATCTGCATCGTTATCTGTAAATACAGATCTCACCATAGAAAATGTAGGCAAGCATGAACCACTGTTATATTACAAATATAACAGAAGTAAGCAGCATGGATAATCTTATTGTTGAAGCATCGACATCCACAGTAATTTCCCAAACTTTAAGAGAAAGTCATAAAGATGCAGGTTTGTTAAAGTAATGATTAGTAGACATGAATTTCTTACCACAGGCCCAGTAAACCTTTACGTAACTTTACCTCTGTGAGAGATAAAACTAATGGAACAGGTTTCATTAATAATACGTAAATATGAGATTCATTCTAACAACATTTGTAAATACATATATATGTTACATAATTTTATATAGGTAAACTATATATAACATGTAGGTGTAAACTGTGACATATACATTCCTTCAAATTATATAAATTATATGTAACATAATGTAACTTTTAGGTGATTATCAAGTATAATTTTATATAAAACAATCCACATATTTCTAAACTAATCTTTATATTTAAATTTGTCGCCTTTTTTTTTCTAGTAAATATTATGGGGACATTTTGCAATAATTTTAATCTATGCTGTCCTGTTTTGTATTGGAATTCTGGGTTTGGGTCGAAGCTGTGAGGGTTGCCTCATACCGCAAGCTGTTGCAAAAGGTTCAAAGGAAAATGGCTTTGAGGGTGTGCAGAGCCTATAGCACAGTTTCATATGAGGCAGCAGTGGTTGTGGCAGGACTGCTGCCGATAAATTTAATAGCAGAGGAAAGAGTTGTATATAACGGATAGGAATAAGGAGCTAAGAGACGAGTCTGAAAGGAAAACGAATGGGAAAATAGTACGAAGGGGACATGGACAAGAAGACTGATACCGGTGGCAGCCGTATGGAAGAAGAAGAAACATGGAGGTATAGACCATTATTTGATACAGGTTTTGACAGGCCACGGAATTTTTAGAAACTACACCCACAAAATTGGGAAGAGCCCAGACGAAGGATACACTAGCTGTGGGGCAGCGGAGGACACCGCAGAACACAGCATATTTAATTGCCAGGATGGACGAGAGAAAGACATCAGTTGGAGATCACGCTCGAAGTGGGTATAAATCCCGATAATATAACACAAGTGATGTTGAGGAGCAGCGAAAATTGGGAATAGGGGGACTAGGGACAGTTGATACAGCAGGAGACTTGATACATTTTTAAAATACCCGCCACGGCGTGATAGAATATTTCTGCAACCTAATAGGAATAAAGATAGGTGACAGAAGTGTACCTCATTCAAGGCTAGTAGTCATTGGGCCATTAGTATAGTAAAGACAAGGGTGGCCTGTTCAAGTGCATACATTTTGTTGGAATTGTGAGAACAGTTGCAAGCAAATTTGTATCAAAGAACAAATAGATGTAGTGTTTTGTAAGCGGTCGCTGTTAGCTGGTATGTATAGCTGTGCTCTCATATACAAACAATATCTTAATGTTTGCTCAAGTGAAAATAAATTGATTATTTATTGTTGTAGTACCCTCTGCGTCTCAAATCTCCCAGTATGAAGTTTCTTAGCAGGTACATTTTTTATTTTTAGTTTCCCTTGTTTTAGATGAGTTTATTGAAAAATGCCTTTTAAATACAACAAGAAAACTAATCGGGTACCAGTGTCAGAAGATATTATGAAAAAGGCTGCTAAAGAAGATATCGATTTGGGTTGCAAGATTAGAACAACCGCCAATAAATATGGAATCGATAAGATGACTTTAAAACGATATGCAACCAAATATAGGGAATATGGCTTGCGAACCACATTTGTTCCAAATTTATATACATAGAAGAACAACAGTTAGCTCAGTTAGCTTACTGCAGCGAAAATGAACTACGGGCTGACGCCAAAAGAATGTAGGAAATTGGCTTTTCTTTATGCTACTGAAAACAACAAAAAAGTTCCTCAGTCATGGAGAAATAGTGAAGAAGGGTCTTACCACTGGTTTAGAGGATTCATGCAAAGGAATAGTAATTTATCTATAAGACGCCCTGAACCAACCGAGCAACCGCTTTTAATAGGCATACAGTTTCACAGTTTTTTGATTTGTTAAAAGAAGTCCTCGAACGAGAACAGTTTGAGCCAGCTTCTGTCTATAACTGCGATGAAACTGGAATTCAAACTGCTCATAAGCCAGGAAGTATCATTTCTCAAAAAGGGCTAAAGCAAGTTTCCAAAGCAACGTCTGCATAACGTGGTTAAACGGTAACAGTATGCTGTGCTGTTAATGCTGCAGGAAATTATATTCCCCCACTCTTTATATTTCCCCGCAGGATTATATGACCTATGGGGTTCCTGTTGGATCAGTTGCAGTGACTCACCCGAGTGGATGGATGACTGTGGAAAATTTTGTAGTGTTTTTGGGACACTTTGTAAAATTTGTGAAATGCACGAAAGACAACAAAGTTTTACTTATCTTGGACAAACATAGTAGCCACATTTCTCCACAAGGCCTAAATTTCTGTAAAAACAATGGGATAGTTTTATTAAGCATGCCGCCTCACACCAGTCATAAATTGCAGCCCCTGGATGTATCTACTTATGGACCGTTCAAAAACATATTTTAACACTGCATGTGACAATTACTTAGTAAATCATCCAGGTGAGACAATAACCTTAAAAAATATAGCAGAACTGGTGGGTATAGCTTTTGATCGAGCGTTCACTCCTACTAACATAAAAAATGGGTTTGTAAAAAGTGGATTACAACCTTTTAATCCACAAATATTTGGAGATGACGAATTTTTATGCTCGGAGGTGACTAATCGCCCAGAAATGATAAATGAAGAACCTGCTCCAACTGCATATCAACAACGCCTTGAGCAAACTCCTCCTGGCAATAACGAACTTCACATTACTGGACAATCTTCTGAGGAATGCAGAGCAACAGAATCCACAATTAACAGCAGGGCTGGTCCATCAGGCCTAAATTTAAAGAGCCCGGCAGAAATATGACCTTTGCCAAAAGCGCCTCCGAGAAAATCAGTAAAACCACGAAGTACGAAAAAATCTAAAATACTTACCGATACTCCTAATATAAAAGATATAGAAGACGATGTGGCAGCCAAACAACTTGGAAATCGACAGTTTGTAAAAAAGGCAATATCATTTGGTAAAGAAAATGCACCACCTACAAAATTAAAACAAGTAAAGCAGCGAAAAAGTAATGAGAAATGTGAATCCTCGGATACCAGCGAAGTTGAATTGATTCAAACTTCTTCAAGTTCAGAGGTGACAGATATTGAGGACTTAATTATGGAACAAGAAGAAGAAAATAATTTTTCTCAAGGTCTTATCAAGAAATATGATTACGTGCTAGTTAAATTTAAGGTAGGCAGATATGAACGTCATTACGTGGGGTTGGTTGAAGAAATAATGGAAGAACAATTCTACGTTAGTTTCATGAGACGGAAGAAGCCGGGATACTCTTTCGTATATCCTGATGTTGCAGACAAGTCTATTGTGCCCATTTCAGACATTATTAGATTACCTCCTCCTGTTTTCTCAGGAGGAACCGCCAGAATGCATCGAAAATTATCATTTTCAGTAAACTTTAATATATATAGTAATGTTATGTAGATATTAGTACAATTACATTTAAAGGATGAGTTATTATCTTTATAAATAAATGTTTAAAATTTCGATTTTCCTTATTTTTCAAAAAAAAATCTGAATTTTTCTTGCTCCTAAAATTGTGTGTATCAAGTCTCCTGGTATTCGTATCATCTCTTCCATAGCAAGGGAGAGATGACACATTTTCTACTTTTTAAAAAATTTGTCTTATGGGGAAAGTTGTATCCGCTATTCAAAATGTTGGTGTAGAAGTTATAACCAAGACCATAAGCTTTCGCACAGATGTATCAGACCTTTTTAAAGATGATATTAATATGCCTGTAACCTTTAATATGTTACGTGAATCAACCCTCCCCGGTCTCCCCTATGTGAAGAGGTATGTACGGAAATTCATGAAGATTAAGTTCTAGGTCTTAGTAGTAGATTTTGTTGTATTAAGCATAGTATAGTACTTGGCTGTACTATAAACTTATTTAAGTATTTGGCTATCTGATCTACATATTTAGATGCAGGTTAATCCGTATCGGTAGTGCATCAGATAGATAAGATACGGAAACTGTCAGCTCCCCGGTTGTGATGTAATGCCGAAAAGGTAGATCCGTGAAGCTGAGGTGGAGGGAGGAGGGAAAAAAAATTCTAGGTCGATCTCGTCCCTTTGGTCAATAATATGGACATGGTGACATGAATTTAATCGTTATCGATTGGTGTTGATGACTTAAATTACCATCAGAATAAGAAAGTGTTGGAAGTGTGTGTTGTGGGATTTTCTGGATTTCGATTTTTCGCGCAAAGGTATTTGTATAACTATCAACTTTGTGCGTTACTTAACCTAACTCTAAACATCCAAAATGCCTCGAGACTTTGCGTGCCTTTCTGACAGGCAGAAAAGAAGCATAATTATTTCTTCATCCAAAAAAGAGAAACCCCGCCTATTTAAAAAATCAAAATTAGATAAAGAAAATAATTCTGGATCACTTTCAATTGACGAAATTTCTAATGTTTCTAATGATTCTCTCGAGGATCAAGTTAATGTATCGGGACCACTCTGCACTTTTCCTGATAGTTGTTGGAGTGAGCTCAATATTTCTTATATTGGTAGCGCTGGAATTGTAGTTTTGTTCAATATTTTGTTTTTAATGTTGGCAATAAAACATGTTAGTTCTTCTATTGATCACAAAACGTGTCGTGTTAATTATTCACCTGCGAGTATTTACTTCAAAATCTCTGGATTCCATCGTTTAACTAACAGGTTATGGGCCCAGTACCCCACCAGAGAATCTTTTAAGACTGAAATACAGTTCGCAGGTAGTAAATACATGTACTGTTAGTTGTGAAGTCTCAGTAAGGTGAGGAACACAAGATGGCCGTTAACTACTTGACCAGCGTCCCGAGATTATCAGGTCGTAATAACTACCAAGAATGGTGTTTTGCAATAGAAAATGTGTTTGCACTGGAAGGGCTATCAGGATGTCTAGATGGGATAGAAACAGATTCAACTGTTATTTTGAAAGCCAAGGCAAAGTTGATTTTAACTTTAACTGTCCAGGATGTTTGGGACACGCTGAAGAAGCTGTACGAAGACAACGGAATGGTAAGGAAAATTGGACTTCTAAAAACTTTAATTTCATTGAGATTAGAAAACTGTGTTTCCATGGAGGCCTACATCAACCAAGTTATTGAAACTGCCCAAAAATTAAATCGTACAGGATTTAAGATTGACGATATTTGGGTTTGTTCACTCCTTTTGGCGGGCTTACCAGACAAATATATGCCCATGGTATTAGCCACAGAACATTCCGGCATAGATATTACAACGGATGTCATCAAATCGGAACTTCTAGATTTACAACCAAAATTAACAATAGTAACGATAGTTCATTGTTAAGTAAGGATGGTTGCAATAATAATTACATTTTTGAAGAAATTAACTGCAGTAATAATAGTTTAAACGATGATTTGAGGAGTTGTTTTCAAAAGCATAATACATCGCAAACATTAATAAACAGTTTATTAGGTGTGCTACGTAATCATGGAAATAATAATTAACCGAAGGATGCCAGAACTTTGATGTTAACTCCTAAAGTAAATACTTCTATTTTGGAAATTGATGGAGGAAAATATATTCATTTTGGATTAGTCAAAAATATTGAACATATTATTTTAATTGCAAATTTAACTACACTTGATTTGAAACTTAATATTAACGTAGATGGTTTGCCACTTTCAAAGTTATGAGGGAGTCAGTTTTGGCCAGTTTTGGAAGATGTAATAACAACAGATGACATTTATACAGACCGTGTTGTAATAGGTATTTTCCACGGTTTCCAAAAGCCGCACAATCCCAATCAGCCAGCAAACAGTTTCCACAGAGGCAGTTTGCATAGATTTCACAAAAAAACTACCGGTTCCCAATATTAGCATAAAAGACAGTTGTCGATGTATGCATTTAATGTGTACTTTCTCTTTATGTCACAAAGCGTATTTTATATGTATTCCGAAATAGTAGGAAAGAAAGGCAGTGATGATGTCTGTTCTTTATTACATAATTTTTTATATAATTATCTGCATCCTGATTTTATATAATCATTTGCATCCTCCTGCGGAGGACAGAATAGAAACTACACAATGTTCCGCTTTTTTTATTATGTAGTGCATACAGAAAAACGATTGGATGTTGTTATTAAAATTACATTTCCCATAAGAGGTCATTCGTGCCTAGAATGTGACAAGGATTTTGGGCCAGTAAATCAAAAGGCGCGAGTAGAACTACCAGAAGAATGGATGGAAGTATATAAAATGGCAAAAAATAAACCCTCCCCTTTTCATGTTGAAACAGTTAATCAAACAAACTTCAAAAGCTGGACGAGGTTTTTGCAAAAACGTTACAGACGTACATGTCCATTTGCGTCTAGACCGATTAGGGAGATGAAGATCGTAAAAGAACATCCACGGATGATATTACTGATCCAAAGTTTAAAATGTCTATAGGAAATCAGTTGAAGGATAACGAATTTGAGCTTCCGGATCCCGCATACATCAAAAATATTTTTTGTACCCAAACCAGATGGGTCCTACAGATTAATTTTAAACTTAAAAAAGCTAAACTCATTTGTGGAAAATAAACATTTCAAAATTGAAGATAACAAGGTAGTTGACCGTCTTATAGGAAAAGATTTTTTTATGTGTCGCATAGATTTAAAGAACGCTTATTATCTGGTCCCGGTAGAAGAAACACATCGGAGATACTTGAGATTTGTATTTGAGTGAGTATGAGTACAATTATCTACCATTCGGATTAAGTTGTGCCCCTCGAATTTTCACAAAAATTTTGAGACCTGAGTTAGTATGCTGAGAAAAAGATGGATACTTTTAGTAGTTTATTTGGATAATTTTCTTGTTTTGGGAAAATCATATGAGTGTGACAAAAATACAGACTTGACATTAAATACTCTAACATATTTAGGGTTTTTAATTAACCGCTCAAAATGTAGTCTTGCATCCAGCAATATATGTAAATTCTTAGGTTTTGTGTACAACTCTCGCACAATGAAAATATCATTACCAGATGAAAAGTAAGGATATTTTAAAGAAACAATTTCGAGAGAACTTTATTCACTAGTTAATTCGATTGCAAATAACCAAATCACCGAATATTGGCAAATAACATTATTTGCATACTGTGCAAGCATATTTCATTCTTTTTCTTTTTCCCCCATTTGAACTGTAACTATGTACGACGGGGACGACATGGGGGAATTGCGGCGTCGCGACGCCTCTTTGCCGTCAACTGAGTCCTTGCCGTCCGGGGGAATTCTTGGGATTTTCTCGGGTCGGTACAAACGCGGAGATGCTGTGAACACTATTTTTGTCACGTGTGAGGAAGACAATGGTATTAGTATCCAGCAGCCAAGCACAGGTGGAAATTAAATTCACAGAGGTGAAGCTGCAAAAATTGACTCGGTTAAACAAAATATACTTACCGAGTTACCGCCCGTAAAATATTCTACCTTATCCTCGTGAAAGAAAAACCTTGCAGTATTTTGACTTCAGACAAATGGCTTTATCTAGAGGAAGAAAACGCAAGAGTTAAAGCAGAAAATGAGAAGACTAAACTTGAAAGAAAGCGAATTAGTGAACAAACAAAAATTAAAGCTGAAGGAGGAAAGTTTTAAAAGATAGCGCGCAAAAAAACTAGCAAGTCGACTGATAAGCATAATGTTAATGTCATGGATCAAGACACAAGTAGTTCTGAAAGAAGAGTAGAAAGACTTGGGCGATGATATCGAATTTCCTGAGGTTGTCATATCCGAATTTGAAATTTTAAAACCCGATAATTTGAAGATTGGACATTTTATTTTGGTGAAGTTTGTAGGGATTGGCAAACAAATGGCAACAACTTATAGATATGTAGCGATTTGACGGTGCTAGCAAATAAAGAATATCAGAGTCTGGACAAAGAAAATACATAATTTGATTGTATAGAAAGTGATGGTCAATACGAATGACATAATGGTCTTCTTCCAGAGCTAGTTTTGGAACAAGAGGGAAAGAAAATTAATAACAAAGTTTTAGGGATCCATAGATATATTTAAAAGATATTAAATCTATGTTTATATCATATTTCAGTTTATATCATAACATTCATAACATATTTTGTAACTTTTTAAATATTAGAAAATGTTCAAACCTTGACACCTAGTTTTTTTTATTACATTTAATTCCTTTAGTAAATATCTGGCCATATTTTAATTGTCAGTGTTGCGAGAAACAACTATATGCCCCTGCCGGTATTGAATTATACTCACAACACCTAGTGCAACAGCTAAGGTCGTTCGTCAGTTTAATTCAATGCCGGTAGGGGCATATAGCCTTCGGAGTAGTTGTTTCTCGCAACACTGACAATTAAAACATTGTCTTCGCCTCTGTGGGTGGCAGTCGTGCAACAAGTACCTGCAATATAGCAGGTTGCTTTCTACTGTAGCCATTTGAATGGCACAGTTGGGGGCCAGCACGACAGATGGAGCCATTTGCGCTCCCGCGTACAATATTTGGCCATAAGTGGGGGACAGATGACTAAAAGTAGGGAATTTTGAACTTTTTTCTGAAAATCGTTACAAAATTATTGATTCTTAAAAACAAATTATTTCATGTATTTATTCCAATGGAGGACACTTACAAGTATGCAAATTCGTTTGGATTTTCTTGTTTAAAATTTTTATTGACCAATAGCAATGACACAATATTTCTCTTAACCTGGCCATAGTTGGTGCCTCTGCCCTACTAATAAACACTACATATTACATAGTGTTTAAATAGTAATTTTAACAGTAGCTAGATATCAAAGATTCTTCGGAAGAAATTTTATGTTATAGCTACTTTCTATTCATGAACTTCTGGGGGGTAATGTCTCCAAAAAGAAACGAAGATGTAAGTGTACTTACTATCTACCAGAAGACAACTTTACTAACATTAAAAATAGAAAACACTGACATGCGAATTATTTTAATCTTCGTAAGATAAATTATAGGTTTTTACATGTTTTCGTCATTTTAGAGTAGACACAAATAAATTACCAATGTATAATTATTTTTTGACACTAAGAAACTGTAAACATTCATATGATACATTTTATTCTATTTCAGACCCAAGAAAATACACCAGAAGACGTCCAGTAATAATAGTAAAAGCCTTAACTTCACACTTATCCGAAAAATATAATGTATTAATTATTGATAAACGGTTAGCAATTGCAGATATGGTAACAAAAAAGGTAGTAACTGATTTCAGTATGCAAAAAGAAGAACATTCTCTGAAAACCAAGATTCTTCATAAGAAAATTGAATTAAAAGAAGAAAAACTAAAATTACTTAAAAAACAAAGCCCTTTATTATGATTTGTAACTTTTTGCGGTACCAAAATTAAAATATGACGAGGAATACTTGGAACGCTAGAAAGAGCACTGTATCATTTTACAAATGTGATCTTTTGATAAATATCTATTCTACTATTCCTTATAAATTGTCCCAATTAAGTTTACAATAGATGTAGAAACGAAAATATTCAGTTTAGTTTTAAAATGACATTCAATAGGATTGCTGGATCTAATATGGTTCATCACGAAAGAATTTAAAATGCTGCTATACAGAGCATTTTATAAACAAAACTCAGACCTTTGATTATGATTTTTTCTCTTGGTAAAGTGTCTCACAAGCAATATATAAAAAATTAAAAAAAATTGTTTAGTAATAGAATAATTTTTTTAACGTACTTATCTTATTTATTAATCATCAAAAGAAAATACCTTTATTTTACAAAGATCTTACAAGATCTTTGTTATTTTAGTTTTCTTGTTTTAGACCAAATAGAGCTGAACCCCTTAATATTTTTATTTTGACAAAATTTGTGTTTTAGTCCACTATATTGTTATTCATGAAGAAAACTAACTACAGTTCTGTAATAGGAAACTAGATGTCTTATTCTTTAGGATAGATAACACTCGATGTTAACTGCAAATGAAAATAATCAGTTTTGTTATAGACAGCGGTGTTACAAATCATTTGGTTGGGAGTGACCTATTCAAGCATCTGAAGGACGTTAAGAATATTGATCATAAAATAAATGTGGCAAAACAAGGGCAGACAATGGTGGCGAAATATCAAGGAAGTTTAGAACTTGAATCGGAAACTGGTAGGCAAATTACGATTAATAATGTATGGGTATGTGAAAATTTACTTTATAATATACTTTCTGTTAGAAAATTAGAAGAAAATGGTCTGGAACTAATCTAATCTAATCTAGAAATGGTCAAGTAAGGATTATGAAAAATAAGGTTTGTGTACTGGAAGGAAAGTTAAAAGGAAAATTATATTTTGTAAATTTTAAGCTAAATATAAATGAGTGTGATATGACAAATGAAGACAATATGATGCAGGAATATGAGAAAATCAGACACATCGAAATTCCCTGCTCCAGGTCTGTGTGAAATATGTGCCAAGGCAAAACAAACAAAATGCAATATGAGGATGTACCTCTAGGGAGAAAAGTTAAAAGGTTATTAGAAATAGTCTCAACTGACTTATGTGGACCAATTAAACCAGCTACACGAGATGGTAAGTTATATTTTCTGATGTTCATTGATAATTTTTCCCATTTCTGTATAACATACTTATTAAACAATAAGAACGAAGTATTGAGATATTTTAAGGACTAAGGACTAAGGACTTGAAGCAAAATTTATTTTGAAGATTGAAAAACTGAGATGCGATAATGGAGGCGAATATGTTTCAAAGGATTTCAAACTATTTTGTGATAAAAAGGGAATTAAGTTTCCATATACAGTTACTTATAATGCCGGGTCCACATCAAACCGACAAAGGAGAAATAAAATTCAAAGTAATTGCTAATTTCGTTTTTTCTTTTTCTTTCTGACGATTCCTATAGCAATCAAGAAAGGGAAGAAGGAATCACAGAAGCTATTGTCGATAATGACGATGGTTCAGAACCAGACGCATCTAAAAATGAAGTACCCTTCCATCTATTGAAAAATCGACTTCGCATGAACAAAGTACATCAGCAAGAAAGAAAAAGGCGGTAACAAAAAATACTACCGGCGATCGGTCAGCAGCAAGTTTTAAAAAAGTTGCAAAAAAATGAGCGGACAGGGAATGGACGACAATTACAAATCAACTTGGGAATACTTCGATGCTCTATAATTTACGAAGTCCTCATTAAGTGGCGACGCAGCAATATCAGATCTGGTAAGTTTTATTTATATCTTCTATATGTTATTATTACGTTGGCATCTAGTGTAAATGTATCGGTACTGCCACTCAACCATTCCATAAACAGTTTGAAAATAATCTGTAAATTCAGAACGCACATCTTTTGCTTGTTTAGTAGAAGGTCTACTACAGGGTTCATTATTAAGTGAAAAAAAAGTTGTGCGATGGTGTTTCTTCTGACCACCAACTGCCTTCTGTAACATGTTCTCCATCAACCTCATCTGTATATCCTGAAGATGCATAAAATTGTCGAGAATCTTTGCGGATAAGTAGGTAATTGTGTAACACACATATTACACCACCGATATAACTTTCGCCGGATAAATTATTTTAGTCGGTCGTCGCAACACACGAAAGCCCTTGAGAGGCGGTAGTTGAATGCACAAGTAGCAACATGCATGTCCACTTGGTTGAAAGGATATGGTTTCATCAAATACGGCTTTAATAGAAACGCGTCATCAGCAACGATTACAAATAGCGTTACTTCTTTTCGACCTTTAAGTGGACGAGGTCTTGGTATGTTTAAAGTATTATTTTCCAAAGCAGATGACAAAACACCATCATCAGAAATTCGTTCATTGCAACATACATCAATATAAGTAAATTTGTAGTTTGCATCTACAAGAGCCATCAACACTATGCTGTGGTGACCTTTGTAGTTGAAAAAGTGGCTACCGCTATTTGGTGGAGCTTTCATGACGATATGCTTTCTGTCTAATGCACCCAGACCAGACATCTTTTCTCATACTCATCGGAAATATGCTCCCATTCCTTTTCTGAATTCGGTACCTAGAAAAATACTTATGTTTCGAATAGTTAAAGTAACAATATTATAAATAAACATTTATATGTATTAAAAATAAGTACAATTTATGTTTCTACGATGAAAGTTCAGCATACATAAGTGGATCCCCTACACCTTCTGACACAAATACTGACACTGGATCAGAATCCTTGGTCCATACGGCAGCCCCCATCCGAACGAAGAAAAGAAAATCGGCTGGATTTATTTACTGCAAACGATGCAGCATATTCACGTGCTCTAGATATATTGCAAAAACCTGCTGACGGTTTTCAAGTTTTTGGTGATTATTTTGCTTCAGAACTGAGAGAGATGACTGAAATAAGTCAAAAAAAGGCAAACTTAGAAATATCAAAATTATTATTGGAGTACGTAGAAAATGAACCGACACCATCAACTTCATCTATTGAATTTGTACAACCGCAAAAGACGACAAATTATGGTAGTATGTGCCCTCGAGAATATTATGAATGTTCACAAGAGTGGCTAATGACAAACAATGGCGAATCTCAGAACGAATCCCACATTCTGCCACTACAGGGACCCAGTAGATTTCTAAATCAAACTTCATATCCGCTAAATTATGCTGTGGAAGGACCTCGACACGATTATCAGAGAGATAATCAAGATTATGGAAAAGCTCAGATCGAATCGCAAGATGAAACACATGTCGACATACATATACATTGTCGATATTTCACAAGACAAGCAAACCGACAGAACCACCTAGCTGAAATACAAAGATCGCAACTAGTGGACACACTTGGTGAAACATTGTATCGTGAATTTCTTCATACAATGTTGCTTATACATATGTAGCACGCAACTTGCTGCTAAGTGGACAGATGACGGCAACATTTGTAGCGAAACAAACATACAAAGGTATTCAGTGGACCCGTACCTTTAAAGAATATATGGTATCACACTGGTGTTCTGAAAACATTCGTGGTATGCACAGCCCTCAAACAAATATCAATGCTCGTCGAAAACTTGAACAGCCCCAATCATTTGCTCAAATTGCTGAGGGGCAAAAATTATTCCTAAGAACATTTTTGAATAATTTACAAAAAATGCCTTCGCATTATTGCAGAAAGACTGGTAAGAAGGTTTACCTCGAAACCGATTTTTGTTCAAAAGCTAACTTTTTCAGGTTTTACAAAACACAACAACCAGCAAACTTTGAATTTGTGTACATTTTGGGAAATTTTTGAAGAAATGAATTTGTCTTTATTTATCCCAGAAAAGGACTAGTGTAACGTTTGTGTGTCCTATGGCGCTGGAAATGTTAAGGAGGAATAATACATGTTCAGTTGAAAGACAGAGCTCGTCTAAAAAACAGTGAAGACAAGAAAAAAGCGGAGACTGGCGAGTAATGTACTTTCGTTATGGACGGACAAGCAGTAAATTTATGCCCGGTCGATAATGCTAATAAGTTTTATTTCAAAACGAACCTGAAGATGCATATTTTTACCATCTTCAACTTGCCCAGTCATCAATGTATAAATTATTTGTGCAACGAAACTGAAGCTGATCTAGTAGCTTCCGTTTTCACTTCAATTATATTAATATGAGAAAAGCATTGTACTGAAGATAAGGGCATTGTATTATGGAGTGACGGTTGTCCCTATCAGTCCCTTTGGCTAATGCTCTATGCAACTATTCAATGAAACATAAAAAATCATTAACTCAAAAATACGTAGCATCATTGAAAGAAAGCTTAAAAATAAAGACATTACCTTGTCATATGACTATGTAAATATTACCAAAAATCAAGACTTAAACCTTTTCGATACGATGTAGAATACCTTAAAGATGTTTTTTTAACCTCAAAGATACAAGGAATTAAGTGATGACGTATGACCTCAGCGCTTGTACCAAAGAAGACTGAAGATATCGAAGTATGATCGTCTACAGGATATTAAAACGACCTTACCAACAGGATTTCGCCCCTTTTTTTGACAATTTACCTTTCGAGTAATTGTTATAAAATTATGTTTAGTTTATGTTTTGCTTGTATTTAGAAGAAGATTAATGTGAATAAAAGTTGATTTTAATTTCTATGGTATTATTAACATAAAAAAGAAACATCTCACCATTTTTTCGAACATACTCTTTTTGACATTAAAACGTATCAACACTTATTTTTTAACAATAGCACGGATCAAACCAAATACATCAAAATCGCTATTATTCTTTTAAATTTACGGGATTAACAACTTCATAATGCAACAACATTTGATAGTTACCAAAAAACCCCACTGTAATACCTAAAGCCTGATTATTAACAAATATTTTGTTCTCTTGAAAACTTGGAAAAATGTTAATACGTGTGATCGATTTGACACATTTTAAAAATATGAAGATATTTTGGTGACATGTATTTTGCCATGAAAAATGGAATGGGGGAATTAATGTTTCCTACCTTTAAAAAAATTGTCATCGGTTTAATATGTCTCACCACATTCTTCAGCCGCAGCTGAAAGAATATTCTCCCAACTTAGTTTAATAAAAACAAAATATCCCAACCGTTTGAAAAATAACACGTGTGGCGCATTATTACATACCAAAGAAATGTTGCGAGGCAATACCTGTTTTAATTTTAATCCGCCGCAATCGTTATTAATTAAATGTTAGTAGTAGCGAGGTAGATGTAAATACTTTTTAATGTATTCCCTTTGTGATCTAGTACTTTATATAATTAGTTCAATAGAATAAGAAAATGTAATGTAATATCGTATTAATAATGAATAAACGCAATGTGATATTTATTTATTTACTTTTATACCCATAGAAGTAAATTGTATGTTACAAATTGAAATCAGTATTTGTTTTTCATTTTGAAAAAAATGTATTTCTCTTTTCCGTTTAGTTTCGCTTTCATTACTGTTTGACATTTTTAAGACGAAAGTATAATAATAATCCAAGGATTCTTCTAATTCTGAAATATTAAATAACTACACAAACAAAGGCAGAGGGCAGAGTAAAACTTGAGAAATATATGAGCTTTGTGGTTATATTGACAATGTGGTGAAAATCTTTAAAATATAAAAGTCTATATATTGCCTTAGCTAACTTCTAGTTTCCTTAGAAAATCTTAGCTGAATTAACTAACTGAAGGACAAGAAAAATGTCATGAACTTAGCTTAGGTTTTAATTCTGTCACGTCATCATATAATTAACCTTATTTTTTTCCAACTAGAGTAATTAGTCTTTCATTGACATGAATATAGGTATTTTATCTATAGGTATTATTAAACTAAACTGGGATTAAATAAGTGATACATACACATATTTCCACAATGAATTGTGTGGATACAGTGGTGACAGTAAATAAAAATTAATTATTGGAATAGATACATTCACATTATTTTTTTTATAATATGTAGGATATGTTATTAGAAAATGAATATAGCAGTAGCAGCTCATCTTCAGACAGCTTTGATGATGAAAATGAAAGAAGACAAGTTGTCCGTTTACAAAACTTTGTCGAAAGTGTAATTGTTAAATATGACGATAACGAATTTAGTACACATTTTAGAATGTCTGGACAAACTGCTTATTTTATAATAATACCAATAATAGTACAGTATGTAGGTATCTACTTACTTATCATTGTCATACTCAATCTCTTCTATATGATGCAGAAAATTCAGGATAGTAGGTTTTCGCAATATAAATCTTCTGAAAAACGAAAGGTTGTCCGTGGTATCAAAGTATTCACTTCTTTCCCACTGTCTTCTTGGAAAAACCAAAGTTAATTATATCCAATACGTCATGGTCGTCATCCAGAAACAACTGATCTTCGATTTCCATTATTGCTTTATAAATAACACAGACCAACAAAATTTAACTTTTTAATATATATGTATTTTGAATGTTTTGTTGCACCTGTTGTGTGTAGATATATTTAATGTCATAAACAAGGAAAGAAAAAATGGATAAAGGGTCAGTCGACAGAGTTGAAGAAACCTTGTCAAAATTAACAGATATTTTAACGTCGTTAAATGCTAATAATTTAAATTTAAATAAATCCATAAACCCAATCTTTCTATTTCCATTAAAAATGTTCATTGGGTTACTGCGGCTGCATATAGTACAGCTGGGACTTCTTAATTAATTTGGTAACAATTTCTGCAGTTAGAAAAACTGATGATGGTAATAGGATAAGAAATAAGAAACATTCTTGTTATTATTGCCAACAAATGGTATTACATATCGCTAGACACCTAGAAGTAAGATATGAAAATGAACAAGATGTAGAAATGAAAAGAGCTCTTTTCTGAAATAACTAGAGCAGCAAACTTTCATTATAACTGTGAGGTAATGTCACTAAAACAAGGTGAACTAATCTAAACTTGACCGATCTTTTAACCCCACAAAAATTTGACCTGTTAGCGTTAAAGAAATATGTCGCAAATATCAAGATGATTCGACAAAAGACCTGAATTTATGACTCCATCTTTGGCTTTAAAATTGGGGCATTCTTTGAAAAAATACGCTAATATTGAACGAGGTCTAGCACAAAGAGAGGAAAATTTGCGTCGGTAATGAATGGCATTTTGTAATTTAATGGAACTGGAGCGGCAAATAAGAAATTTTTCCAATGCCTTATCAACTTTGCATAAGAGAAAACTCAATGCAGGTCAACTCTTACCAGTAACTAGTGACTTAGTGAAGTTAGGTGTAAGCAATTTATTTAAACTTGCCGCCTTGAAGTAGGTTGGCAGTGTAGTTGGTAGCACTGAGCTTAGTTTATGGCATGCCCGGTACAGGATAGAGATGCTGTTTATACAGAATAATTTTATTTAATAAACGGTGAGCAGGAGAAGCCGGTAAGGTGAGTCTTGAACAATACACCACTCGAACCATGTGGTGCAACAAGCAAATCAAGAATTAAGAAATGCACTTACGCCTTATGAGATGAAATTGGCAGAGCGTAATGTTATAGTGAATGTAATAGGAAAAAGAAGACGGATCGTTCCAGTACTCCTTACACCAGAAACTAATGTTGGTATGGATATTTTAATCAGTTATCGACGCGAAGCTCTTGAAATTAACCTAAAAAATCCATATATATTTGCAAGAGGATTACAGACATTAATACATATGAGGGGTACAGGTGTTTTAAGAAACATTATAGGACACGTAGAAAAACTCGAAAAGCCCGTATCTACTAATACAAACAAAACTGCGAAAATATGTTGCGACAGTCTGTCAGGTGTTTGATTTATCGGAAAACGAATACGACTGGTTATATTGGTGGATATTAGGGTGCATAGGGAATTTTATAGACTACACGAAGACGTCGTTGAACTTACGAAAGTTAGTAGACTGTTCATGGTTGTGGACACAGGTGAAGCAGATAAATTTTCTGGAAAGCAGTTGAAGGGTATTGAACTGGTGAGTATGTATACATATGTTTATTTTAATTACATTTCCATAAGACTGTTTATTAAGTGTAAATCAGTGGTAGTAAATAAATTCCTAAAGTATATGTCAATTAAGGCAGACGTCTGCTATTTGGTGGTATCGAAACACTAACTTCCTATTAATGTAGTTGGTTTATATAACATGGCTTTCTTTTCTTTCTCTTCAATTAAAAAAAAATCACAAATTTTTAGAATTACCTCCAGTCGAAGAGGAATGATGAAGATGATGACGTGCAGGAAAATGATTCTTAAAAAGCTGCAAAAGTGCAAGAAAATAAAGATAGTCCAGAAATGCACACAATTAAATGCACATCTTTTGTAGCAATAATATACCGGGCGCCCCATTTGAACTTTAAAATATTTTTTATTTTATTTGCTAATATTTGGTAAAGTTTTTTAGTTATTTAAAACTGATGTTCAAATATCTGAAAAAGTATAAAAAATAAAAAAAAATATTGAAAAACTAAGTATCTCGAAAAATTATGTTTTCATACAAGTGAAATATTTAGTACTTTTAAAATACTCTCCGTAGTATCCGATATATTATATATCGGGCGTTTCACGTCAACGGGCACAGTGGGCTGCCCAGAATAAAAATGCATCAATATTGACGTTCGACGTGTCAAAAGCTTCGTATTTAAAAACTCTATCGAATGCCGTCTGGTGATTTTAAAAAAACATCATGGCGGTTCCAATATGGCGTCCGCAATCATGGAAAATTCTGTTTAATGAGCAATATTGATAGATAAGAAACATAAAAATACTGTATTGTAGACTGAATCACCATATCTATACGTTTTTGGGGTTGCTGATTTCGAATTCAATATTCGTTAAACCCCATCTGGTCACTGTTCGTCCCTAACCTTAAAAATACTTCAAATCGTTGAAATAATACGTTTCTACGATGAGTAACACAGTCTAACCACCACAATTTATGTTTTCCGGATCGCTGAGACCAATTCTGATATCAATATAACTTCAACTAGTCAGAATTCGTGCCTAACCTCAAAAAAGTAACGCAAATTTCTAAGATTACACTTTTCTACGTTTAGGAATGAAGTGTAACTAACATATCTTTATATTTTTGGGGTCACTGAATCGAATTCCTACATCCATTTAAACCCAACTAGTCACTACTCGTACTTAACCTCAAAAAATATTCCAAATCACTAAAATTACACTTTTTTTGGTTGAGTTATAAAGTCTGATCACAATATCTCCAAAATCGCTTATAATCTATTACAGGTAACTAAATTAAAGTTGATTATTATATCCGATTGATCTGTTATTTACAAAAGTTACCCCTAAGCCGTATCACTTCTCTAACCCTCTCGTGGTGGTTCCAATATGGCGCCTGAAGATACACATAAAAAACACGAAATATTATTTAGCATCACTCAAACGCTACTATCTTTCAAAAAGGCTCTGGTGCGCTAACACTGATTAGGGTTTTGATCAAATCATTCAGTTCGTTGACTGATACTGAAACAAATTTCGAAATAGTATTTGCAGAATCGATTAAGGCTTACATAAGAATTATCCCGTCCTTTCAGTACTTTCGATATTTTTAAATTCAACGGGTTAAACAATATATGCTTTTTGTGTTTAATCGTGTTGAAGCCGTTATCATGGCTAAGACATAAAGTCTGTATTACCTTTTCTTTAGTATAATATGCAGAACTTCTAAGAAGGATTTGTTCTTTTTATATGGAACATACCTTTCATCATATCACATGCTCGTTTGGAAAAAAAACATAAAAATATGGTGGTCGCACTTTAAACTATTATACCGTTTGAGGTTAGGTACGACTANTGTTCTTTTTATATGGAACATACCTTTCATCATATTACATGCTCGTTTGGAAAAAAACATAAAAATATGGTGGTCGCACTTTAAACTATTATACCGTTTGAGGTTAGGTACGACTAGCCATTAGTCGTACCTAGTCGATTCAGTGATCCCAAAAATATAAAGATATGTTGGTTACACTTCATTCCTAAATGTAGAAAAGTGTAATCTTAGAAATGTTCACTACTTTTTTGAGGTTAGGCACGAATTCTGACTAGTTGATTGATATTAATATAAGAAAACTGGCTTATGAAATGGCAACCATTAATAATTGTAAAATTCCGGAGAATTGGCAAAAAACAAGGAAGCTGGTCGCGAGTGGTTTCTAGGATTTATGTCCAGACATAAAGAATTAAGTCTTCGTCAGCCAGAAGGATATAGCCTATCAAGGGCTACTTCCTTTAACAAACACAATGTTTGACTTTTTTTCCACAATCTGGAAAAAGTTTATGAAAGGTATGGACATTTTTCAAGCGGTACAAGAATTTATAATTTAGACGAAACGGCTACTACAACCGTCCAAAAATCAAAAAAAANAAAATATGGTGGTCGCACTTTAAACTATTATACCGTTTGAGGTTAGGAACGACTAGTCATTAGTCGTACCTAGTCGATTCAGTGATCCCAAAAATATAATGATATGTTGGTTACACTTCATTCCTAAATGTAGAAAAGTGTAATCTTAGAAATTTTCACTACTTTTTTGAGGTTAGGCACGAACTCTGACTAGCTGATTGATATTAATATAAGAAAACTGGCTTATGAAATGGCAACCATTAATAATTGTAAAATTCCGGAGAATTGGCAAAAACAAGGAAGCTGGTCGCGAGTGGTTTCTAGGATTTATGTCTAGACATAAAGAATTAAGTCTTCGTCAGCCAGAAGGATATAGCCTATCAAGGGCTACTTCCTTTAACAAACACAATGTTGGACTTTTTTTCCACAATCTGGAAAAAGTTTATGAAAGGTATGGACATTTTTCAAGCGGTACAAGAATTTATAATTTAGACGAAAACGGCTACTACAACCGTCCAAAAATCAAAAAAAAATATTGCCCAAAAAGGAATCAAGCAGGTTTCTTCTTGCACAAGCGCCGAACGAGGTTTACTGGTAACTACTTGCTGTATTATATCAGCATCAGGGAATACAATACTACCAGTCATGTTTTTTCCACGAAAAAAGTTTAATCCTCGGATGACTTATGGAGCACCGGTTGGTACTTTAGGATTGGTTTCAGATTCTGGATGGATGACTCGCGAATTGTTTCCAAGCATTTTAAAGCACTTTATTAAACATACGTCCAGCACAAAAGAAAATCCTTCCCTCCTAATATTGATTGGACAACCACGAGAGTCACCTAACTATAGAAGGAATAACTCTAGCCAAGGAAAACGGAGTGGTCATTTTAACCTTACCACCGCATACTTCCAACATGCTGCAGCCATTAGATGTCTCCGTTTTCTTTTCGTTCAAATCATTTTACAATACTGCCTTACAAACATGGCTTTTAGATCATCCTGGAATACCTGTTTCTATATTTGACATCGCTGGGTGTGTTGCTTATGCGTTTGAAAAATCAATGACTCCAGTAAACATAAAATCCGGATTTCGAAAAACTGGAATTTATCCATTCGATAAATTTATATTTACAGATGATGACTTTGCAATGAGTAGCGTGACTGATAGGAATGTGGATCAAAGCAATAAAGAACCCCAAGAAAGTATAAATCCAAATGAACCATCAACGTCAAGCGGCATTGAAGAACATAAAATACTTCGGAGAATAATTCCTTATCTTTAACACCAATAAGTAACACTCCTAAACAAAATCGAAGCAAAGAAACGTTTATAAGTCCACGACAATTTAAAGGATATCCAAAAGCTGAAGAACGAAAAAATAAAAGAAAGAAGAGAGAAAAGGCTAAAAGTATTATCGCCATGGACACTCTAGAAAAGATCGCCCTAGAAGCTAAACAGAAGGAGAGAGAGAAAGAAAGAAAGCTCTTCAGAAAAAAAATACCGGAAAAAGAAAAGTATTGGATGAAGACTCGACAGATGAAGAAACTGAAAACGCGATGATGCTAATGACTGGAAATTCTGATGATGATATTGATTTTGTAGGTGAAAGCGATCCACCACCACTTCTAGACACTCTTAATAAAGAGCCAGAAGTTGGCGATTTTATTTTGGTGGAATTTATTGACAAAAAGAAAAAATCTACTACTTAGCTGAAGTATTAAGAAAAACTGATGAAGAATGTGAAGTTAAATTTCTAAGAAACTCGGTTAAGTATGACAACAGCTTCTTTTACCCCCAAATGGAAGACATTTCTTTAGTATGTTTAGAAAAAATTAAGATGGTGTTACCAAAGCCATCATACGTAGGAACAACACAGCGACAAAAACCATATTTTAAGTTTGAAAAAAAATTTTCATGGTTAGAAGTTCGTTAAAAATTGTTTAAACTTTTGTCTTATTGTGGAACATGCAGTGTCTGAATGTGGAACATGTATGTTCCACATTCAGACAGCTTTCCTCTTATTTTTTAACATATTTTTTTTGTATTAGTATTTGGCTAATGATTGGTGTGCTACTATAAAAAGTTTTGTTTAGCCTTATTTGTATTACTGCCAAACACATTCCACTTTGTTCAATAAATTAAATAACATATTTAGCAAAATGCATTTTTTGTCTGATTGTGGAACACTTTCCCCTATTTAGTATATTTTTAACATTTTTCAGAGGTACATGAAAAAAAATAATAAAAGAACCACCAATTTTACCTCAACTGAGGGAAAGATTTTAATCCAATTAATAAAAGAAAAATATGGTTCACAAATAGAAAACAAGAAAACTGATACTAATGCTACAAGATTAAAAACCGAAGCTTGCATAAATTTGGCAAAAGAGTTTAATAGCTATTGTTCGGACTGCCCACACAATGCGAAAGTTTTGAAAAATAAATATCTGAAAATGAAAATAAGGTCAAAAAAATTTTGCTGAGGAAAAGAAATATTTGTATGATACTGGGGGTGGTCCACCCCAAAAAGATACAAATACAGATATTGAGAAAGACATTAAAGAAATAATAGGTACCCAGTTAAGTGGTTTTACCTCAGAACTAGACAATGATGTGGAAAATAAAGGTATTTATAATGCATCCATATTATTTAATAGTGCCAATAGTAATACTTGTTAATTTCAGAAGTTTCTGATAACATAGTATTTATTGAGGAAAATAATGAAGAACATCCTTATGCTGTAAAGGGTAAGTTTATTGAATGTAAAAAATTATTATGTTGTGATTCGTTAGTTTTTTCTGTTGAGTAAGTCCAACGATCTCATATAATAGTCTACGAGAATAAATAATTTCAGGCCATACTTTTTTATTTTCCGTTTTGTTTTGCAACAAAAATTAAATTAAAAATATATTGAATTATTTGAGATATTGTAACAATCGAAAACATTTATATATTGCTTTTTTAATTTTTAGAGAGCTTGGTGGCACCAGATTATCAGAAGATATGGACATAATTAATGCTGTGTGTGAAGATACCGAGATCTTCAATGTAATTTTTTAGTTTTTCATATTTCCACTGAATTGCTGAAAAATATTACCAGATTTTTAAATAATTAATCTCTATTATTCTGTTTAGGAGTATAATACTATTATATGTACATTTTAGAAACATCTGAGAAACAGTCGCAGTACACAATACAGGATCTAGAAAAAACTTTGCCATCTAATTCGGCCAATAGAGAGAATAGTAAGTAATACTTGTCGTAGGATTTATAATCTAGCATTTTAATTTTAAATAATTTGCACAGAAAGTAAAATTTGTCTATGTGTTGTTTAAATATTTTTTGTTCGTAAAAAAATTATTTTTCAGGGACTTCTGTGAGTTGGTCAAATTATACACCACAAAAGCTGAGGACACCTGTATCATCAGAACTAAAATCTGCAAGAAAAAGCAGACGAGGTAAAGTACAGCTCAACAAGTTTGCCCCGAACCCTTTAAAGTTGTTGTAATTAATCTATGCCCTGAACTACTACTGCACAACTGACTTTCGCGGCCAACTTTATATTTGTCGAGCAGTACAATGCGCATATAGTATTTATTCAATGTAGGGTATTTCATTAAAGTCAATAATACATCGAAGTTGTCGCACTGAAAAAATAGGTATTTAGAGAATAAAAAATATGATTGAAAGTAAATAAAGGAATCCAAAAATATGGTAGAATGAGCAGATTTTGTTTAAAATGAAAATGCTACATGCCGTGTCAACATTAGCTGTAGTTAAAACAATCAGAAAATAATTTTGTTACGGTGGATATAAATTGCTTGTAAAGAACAACATGGTTTCAAAAACATTTTCCAAAAATTTTCCAGATAACACATTGAAAACGAAATTGGGTACATGGGCTGAGTCAAAATAAAATCTACTAACTGTACAACAGAGGACTCATATTGAAGAACATGAAATGAAACTGACATATGGAGGAAAAACATTAGGCATACTTGAAACATGATCAGGAATGTCACGATCAAAAAATAAAAATGAATGAAGAAGAACATGCGATGAAGATGCAAATTTTGCAACTACAAAGAGACTAATTATTATAAATAAGACAAAAATGTAATGGAAACAATTTTTAATAATTTTTTATTTTGTTTTCTAAAGCTTCTGTAGCAATAAAAGTACTGAGTTTCCATCATTTCTTTTATGCCTTTAGTTACCTTTACTAATGGGCCAGTCAATCTTTACACACACAAATTGTCAACAACAAAGAAGTTGAAAATTGTTTATAATAATAATATAAATAAAAATAAATATAATAAATTTTGAATTTGAATAAATATTTATTATAAATAAAATAAATGTTAAAGTAAACCTTGGAAATACTGCCTAATTCAATTATTTCTAGTTATATTATTCGCATTTAAACCAGCTTGTGCATCTGCTACATCGACATTAATGACATTTGCAAATTGAATGGCACCTTCCACATCTTCATCTCCTTCCAGTTCTGGTTCACCCAAGTGACGAGCTATGTTGTGCAACACTGCACACGTCACAACGATCGCCTCCACTTTGCTTACATTAATACGAATTCCCAATGATAATATAGAGAACCTCCTTTTTAAAACCCCAAACAACCTTTCAATAGGATTTCTAGTCCTGATTTGGCTTTCATTAAACAAATGTTCTGCCGCAGTGACGGGGTTTTGCAGCGGTGTAATTAAGTAATTTCTTACAGCATAACTACCATCTGCCAGCAGTAGACTATCACCAAATTCGCCATTTTCAAACCTTGCTCTTATTCTTGAATTGTTAAAAATTGTGAAATCATGTGCGAAGCCTGGCCAGCGGCAAACAATATCCAGAATATTTAGATTATGGTCACATATGACTTGAATGAAAAAAATCCTTTTCGGTTCCTGAAAATTTCAGGATTATTGCCACCAGGAGACTGTATTCTTATGTGTGTAGTCTACTGCTCCTATACATTTTGGAAAACGGCTTATACTGTAAAATCCTTGTTTCACTTTTTGAAATTCTTCTTCCGTAGATGGCATATTGATGAACTGATTTCGTAATTGTGCAATACATCTGAGTACTTTGGTAACTGTACGACTTACTGTAGATTTGTCTATACCATTAAAGTCTCCAATAATTTGTAAAATTGACCCAGTCGCCAAAAAACGCACTGTAACTAATACCATCTCTGAAGGCGTCAATGCAGTATTTCTGGAAAATAGAAAAATTAAACAGGTAATGTATGTAATGTAATAAATGGAAAATAGAATGCGGCCCGTTATACTTACTCATTTTTCAAACACACAATTTCGTTCCTAATTTCTCCAGTTATTATTTCCACCGTCTCTTTAGAAAGGCGAAATCTCTGCCTAAATTCATTTTCGTTCCATTTTAAAAAATGATTTTCCCTTTGACGGAAAATTCTGGGAGCTCTTGGTAACGCTTCTATTTCAACTAATTGTAGAAAGTCCTCATCATCTGTGAGGTATTCTAAATATTCTATTAATGCCATGTTTTTAAATAAGTAAAGTCACGATATTTCACTTTAAAAATAAACTGGGTATTTTGAGGTTATAATTTACTAACGATTAAAGTTGAACGCGGTTTAACCCTACAAATTTTCTGGTTCAGTATGAACCCTAGTTAAACAAATGATCAGAGGTGAACTTCTATGATACAACATACATTTTGATGTGAACTCAGTTCAAGTGTGGTTCAAGTTAAAACCGAGTTTAAACCAAGTCGTTACAACCCGCCCTTAAAGGTTGAATCTGTTCCCCAAAAAATGCGACCTTGGACTGCAGATAGAATTAAGGAAATCAAGGCTATGATTCCATTTATTTCCGTGGAAAAACTAGATTTTTATAAGAATTTGATTACACCACAGGAAGCCTTGATAATCCAGTGACAGTTTTTTTAAAAACATTATTTTTATCACCTCTGATATTTTTGTAACGTTCTTAAGTTTTAAATATGTTCAATTAAAATGTAATCAACTGCTTTTTCCGAATGTGAAGTATGTTATGGAATTCCCTTAAAGTAGTTTATGTGCAAGTTAGTTGGTACATAGGACGTTTTGATACTGAAGTATTATATATATATATATATACTTACACTCAAAAAGTGTAAGGGCCGGTTGTACAAAATGACGTTCAAGGAAAGTTCAACTAAACTCGAGATCAGTAGTGATCACAGTTCAAGCTATTTAGCGTTGTTCCAACTCACGTTCACTTGAACTTAGATCATCGACAGTTGGTTACCTGAAATGTGTATACTGCTAACTTCTGTTTATAAAAAATCCCGCGTTTTGTTCTATTCTATAAATGTTTTAGTTACAAGTCAATGCATAGGAGCTGAGACTTCGTGGTTTCTAGTGCTGATATTTTATATAATTATATATATGACGAATAGTTAATCACAGCAAGAGAATAATGGCTATGAAAAAAAGATCAACTAATTTTTCATTGAAAGAGGAAAATATTCTCCTTTCTTTGGTGAAAAAGTTGAAGAATGAAATTGAATGTAAAAAAACAGACACCAATACAAACAGAATTAAAGCGAATGCTTGGATAAAAGTTGCTGAACAATTTAATATGTTATGTGGTGATATTCCAAGAGATGCTAAGATTTTGAAAACCAAATATGAAAATATTAAGAAGAGAACTAAACAGAAATACAGCGAACATAAAGTTTATGTCACCGGAACAGGTGGAGGACCTTCGAAGGACATTTTAATCACATCAACTGATAATGATATCATTGAAATAATTGGAACACAGTTAACGGGGACTGAATCAGAATTTGATAATGATGCAGTCGAAGGCACGTATGGATATTAAAATTTCTAATAAAATAAAAATTTAACTTGTTTAAATATCAATATAGTATTTTTAAAACTTACCATTAACTACTCAACTGACACGTTTGCTAAAATGTATATTTTCATTTTTGAATAAAAGTATGGTTTTTTAGAAAGTATTGTGATTAACTACAATCCAGACGAGGAAGTTTCACATGAGCTTCAAAATATTCCTAGTTGTTCAAAGTGGACTAGTGATGAAGCAGCATCTATTTTGAAAACAGCGGTTTCTAAACCATTGTTTCGAGAAAATGGAAAATCTTCGAAACAAACAAGGAAAACTGCTAAAAGCAATTCTTTACGATGCAAAATGGAACAGTGGGCATCGAATAAGGTGGGACTCACAGAAGTACAAAAAGAATGTTTTTTGGAAGAGCATAAACTGAAAATAAAATTAATTCAAGAAAAGCACGACAAAGAAAGATATTTTAGAAAAAGAAGCAAGCCAGTGAAAGAATGGAAATATTAAGATTAGAAAAAGAAATTGTATTAAAAAAATTACTTCAATAAAAATTTTTATTACAGATTTAAAATAATTTTTCATAATGCTTCATTGATAATTTTCTTTCTATTAATACAAAATTACAATAGCACAGTAAATTCCAAAATTACTGGTAAAATAATTTTGAAAATATTGAGCTTTTTTAAACGATAAAATTACTGACTTTTATCTTTACCCGCTTATTTTAAAAAAATTATATAAGTATCCTTATAAATAAAAATTAACATGTTGTAAGCAAGGTTTTCACACTATAATAAGATTTCCGAGATGTATTTGGACTATAAATACTCACGTAAAAATGTCTCCTGGGCCCTATTTCAAGAAAGTACTATATATTGTACTATTTATAAGTGAATTTTATACAAGTTATTAAAATTATGGATTATATATGATTTGAACATCGGCAATATGGCAATAATTTATTAGATTGTTAACAGTGGTAATGTTAAGAAATATTATACTTTATAATCCTTCTATGCCTATTATTCATGTGTAAAAACTGTTCAATGAAGCAAAAATTAGGTTACACAACACATTTAAATTCCTTGATGTTATCAAAATTTGTTTAACACAAGAAATTAATTATAAAACGCTACTATTTTTCATAAAATAACAAAATTTGACGATTTATCAGACAATTGAATAAAACTGCATACTGAAAGATTAATTCCTTATTCAAATTTTGAAAATACTGATGAATTAAAACATATCTTGTAGCATTATTGATATCACCGATATTATGTCTTGGTGCGGCATTTAAATGTTAACATTATTTGTTAAATTAATGGCATTTTCAATCTCTTCATTGTCAACAGGAACCTCATCATCTCCTCGCATCAGAGCTATGTTATGTAACACAGAACAAGTAATTATTACAGCTTCAACTTTATTCAGCTGAAGACATATTCCTAAAGCGAGAATTGGAAAACGTCTTTTCAAAACTCCAAAAAGTCTTTCAATCGGGTTGCGTGTTCTAATTTGTGCTTCATTAAACAAATTTTCCGCAGGAGTCATAGGATTTAATAAAGGCGTTATTAAGTATTTCTTCATGGCATACCCACTGTCACCAACTAATAAGTTATCACCATATTCCCCATGTTCGAATTCATATTTAACCCTAGAATTTCGGAATATATTAGAGTCATGTGGTGAACCTGGCCATCGGCTGACTACATTCCTAATTTTTAGGTCTGCATCACCAATAACTTGCACATTTATTGAAAAGAATGATTTCCTATTTCTGTAAATTTCAGCATTTGGACCACCAGGAGATATTATTTTTACATGTGTACAGTCAACAGCCCCAATGCATCTTGGAAATCGTGCTATATTGTAGAAACCTTGCCTTACAATTTGCTGTTCATGTCCATTTCTAGGCATATTTACATACTGATTTTTTAAGCCAGCAATTGCTCTTAATACTTTATGCACGATCCTGCTAGCTGTAGATTTATGTACACCACAGAAGTCACCCAATACAAAGAACCAGTTGCCAGAAATCTCAGAGTCAAAAGTACCATATCATTTGCATGGTTTCTAAAAATTAAGAATACTATATATCTAATAATAGCTACAATATTAATATTTAAAAATACCTATTTGAAATCGAAGATATCGTTTCCCTAATTTGGTTGATTAAATAACGTACAGTTTCTTTTGAAACTTTCTGAATCTCTGTTTAAAATCTTTGTCATTCCAAATTGTAAAATGATCGGGCCTTTCTCTATATGTAATCTCTGGGTGTCAATAAGAAATATTCGATATAATTCCATAAAATCTTCATCATCAGTTAGGTCTAATCCGTTATCCATATTTTAACTATTTCTAATTTTCTTTCAATGTTGTCAGTCTCAATTTGAGGTTATTTTTGTCACATTTGCTTTGATCGGCATTTAAACGTTAGTGTATCCGCCGATCAAGTGAACTCGAGTTTGATCCACGGTTTAGAGCTGATCGACTATTGTACAACTCGTGATCGCGGTTTAACGTTGAACTGTAGTTAAACGGGGATGGTACAACCGGCCCTAAATGCCAATTAATTCATTTAATAATGTAATATTTGTAGCACCATAACTTTTGCATTACGGTAATTTCTTTAAATATATTTCTGGTCTTCCTGTAAAATTTAGCTTTTTGTACTTTGGACTTTTTGAATATGTCAGTCTTCAATTATGGAACCGCGCATAAGGTTCCACAATTTGTGAAGATGCCATAGTATAGGTGTAGGTATACACGAAGTGCCACAACATAGACGTATGTACACAAACGTACTCACACTAACACATGCGGAAAAAATGTCGGACTCCGAACACAAAGAGGACATATACTATCATTATTATTTATTGTTATGGTATAATGTGGAGTGGTATGGTTGTGGTTTGCCCCAAGTAGTGAAGCCAATTATAATGTTATTTAATGTGGTAGTGATGTTAAGTGGAGCGAATAATTTTTGTTTATGTATAATGGTTTGATGTACGTTTAAATGGGTAAGTATACGTTTGGACGCCTTTTGTTAGTGTAGACTGAAATCTGTGTGTGTTGAAGGTAATTTTAATTGGATGTAGGTTCTCAGGATAAAGTTAAGCAATAATAATGACAAATTTCATAGAATTATACCTTGCTTACCTTGGGTTTGTTTATCTCTCCTCCGAAAGCTTTATCTTGTTTAAATACTATTTACAGTGTACACTTTATTTCAGTGTAGATGGAAATATTTGGCAATCAATGGTACACTGTCTTTCAAAATCACTTATTAAGACTATTAGCATGAGTTCTCACCTCAGAGAAGCGGTTCAATATTATTAATAATTATTCTCACTATAGACTTAAGTAGGAAGCAATGAATGTAGGCAAATATTTAAAAATTTTAACAATGTGACATTTATTCACCATTCATTTGAAAATCAGAACAATATTCAACGAAACACAGAAACTAGACATGGTTATGAACTTATAGATCAATAAATAAATGATAAAAATATTACCTAACTATACTAACTATACCTAACGTAATTTTGAAAAGATTTGGTTAACCAATTTGGTTTTTTTCTAAATGCATAACGAAACAAATTAACTTAAATTATGAACAAAGAAACTTAACTAACTCTTATACTACGAAATGTCCTAAAATATGATTTGAATTTTCACTCACTGAGAATGTCTATGGTTTTAAAAAATCTTTTGACTATTCACAAAAATGTTTTTATTTGAATTTGGAATCACTCTACTTTCTGTTTCGGCGAGTATGATTATGCAACTTGACTTACATTATCGTTGTCGCTATCTCGGCGTTGGAATGTCCGATATGTACTCTAACCTCGCTTTTTGGTCGTGTGTGGACAGCTGATATCGTCTCTTGGGTTGGTTCTTGTGAGTTGGTATAGTCCTGGTTTTCTACGGTGTAATTCGGGGAGCTACAGGATAACATGCACCCCTAACCTGTAACTGGGACCAACTAGTTTCTTTTCCAACTTGTTTATTTCGAAACGATGCTGTGTTGTTTCCGTTGGAAGGTAAAATTTTTCTGATTTTTCTTTTGTGATTGGTCACTTGTGTCCACGTGATATTGATTTCTTGCTGCGCACTTTCTCTCCAACATATTGCGATGTAAATTTATTTTTAATAAAATACGGCGTAATTTGTATATTGGAATTACGTAGCACTTTTGACGTCTTAAATCTATTTTACAAGAAACTATGCTGGATTCTGAATGACAATTTTTATAATAAACTTCTAGCCTATGTGTTTTTCTGATACTATGATTTTCTTTTGTACTAATTTATTGAACGTTTATTTAATTGTAAAACTGCTAAAATTGGCCCTTCTTGTGGCATTTTGCTTGTGGTTTCATGTTTCTATTTCGATACTAAACATTATCTTTTTGACCTGCTTCTCTATTAAAATGTATTAGTTAAATTTTGAATGATAATATTATAATTTTGAAATGATATAAATATGAAATGGGATTTTATTTTACTTTAAATGCAATTTATGTCTTCCTTGTAGTCTACGTTATAATTTTATGAATCGGTGTTATACATTTAAAATTTTCCTCTCTGCCATTACTCTGTGTGTGTGTGTCTTGAAATACAGTGTGTTCATTTCAATACATATACATGGACGATTCAGACAGCGAAAGACCCTCTTCAAGAGTCTCCGCTTCAACAAAAAAACTCGACCACTAAAGCAGATTTATACGAACAGCTACTATCACAAAAACAAGAAAACGTGACTCTAAAACAACAAATACACGAACTCACAGAACAAACCAGGCGAACATTGCTACCTCACCCTCTGACCGAGATATGAGTTATACCACTGGGCAGTAGTAGGTAGCAAAAAAAAGAATCAGTTCGCACTAAGGTCGGCCCAAACGGCCTAGTGCGCACTAGCTCCACGATAGTAAAAATCCTCAGGGTCGATAAATTGCCCAGAGAAAAGACTGTTAAGGGGGCAGTTCACCGAAGGTGTCTTCCTGGATGTCGAAAAGCCTTCGATACGGTCTAGCATGGGTACTCCATACCCTTTGTCAAACTCACTTCCGCAAGCGAAAATTCCGCATCCAAATCGAAAACACCCTTTCCATATCCCGTCCAAAGGAGGCGGGGTCCCCCAGAGATCCGTCCTATCCCCACATCTCTACACTATCTACAACTCCGACATACCCCCCCTCCACCCAACACAAACACATACCTATACGCCGACGCCCTTACCATAACAGCACAATCGATATACGCAACACACAGTTACAGAATGCTTTAAACCAACTTGAAACCAGATGAAACAGGTGGAAAGTCAAAATTAACCCCAATAAAAGTACTGCCATACTCTTTACTAGACGCAAAATGCCCCCCGACCTAGATATACTGACACTGTCTCTGGAACCTATCTCCTGGGGCCGACATACGCGATATGTCAAGAAAAAACAGGATAAACCCGATGTCAAAATGGAACCCAATTACACCACCACACACAAAAAAAAGTTGTCTGAAATGTACATGCGACATATGATTTCCGATGTATTTTCGCCCGCTGATCCGGAGTCAGAATTGCTCCATCATCCTTCAATTTTCAGCAAAACGCTGAAGAATCTTCTGAAAAATGAAGGGCAAGGAATAAAGCAATATCCATTCGCAAAAGTAAAAGCCTGTAGCTTGTCCCGCCTAACATCTTTTAATGAGCACAATGCTCGATTATTTTTCAATAACTTGCGAAGAATTTTAGAGAAATATCCCACTCTAGCAAATGGTTTCCGTGCATTCAATTTAGATAAGACAGGCACCCAAACCGTTCAAAAGGTGCGAAACAAGTATATCAATGGAAGACGTACGAGTATAGTACAGAAACGCCTGAAGAAGAAATATTTTAAAAAAAAAAGAAAAATTTAAGGAATTGTCACAAAAAAACTGAAAGGAACATAGGAGAATTACAGCAGTGACGAAAAAAGAGCCTCCTCGAAAAATGAAGAAAACAAAGAAACAGCTTTCGATCGATGACGATACTACCGAAAACGATTCCGATTATGACGTCTTTTCGGAAAATGAAGACTATGTGCTAGATTACGAAGCAGATGATTCCACTGTGACTAAAGAAGACATATCAGTCGGCAAATTCGTCTTAATACAATTCCCTAACAAGATTTTTTATATCGGCAAAGTTATTGCAGTGCAAGATGACGAATTTGAAGTAGGAGCTTAAAATTTTCCAGCTGCTTTCTGTTTCCAATTGTGGTAAACACATCTTTAATTAGTTTGAATGATATAGACTTCCAGAACCACTGCCAGCACGATTAAAAGATAGTCGGCAATGTTTAAATTTGGCATTAACTTTAACTCGATAAACATTCGTTAGTTTTTCTTAGTAACTACAAAAATAAGTCTAGTAACGCAAATCGTATGTAATAGTTTCTTTTTTTATTCTTCAAATAAAAATACATAAAAAAAGACAAATCTTTTTTTGTTAGCTGTCTTGACTTTTTAGCGGTATTTGTCTATATCTCAGTTTATACTTGTACAAAAACACAAAATTTATAAAAATATATTTTTCTTTGTTTTTTTTTTAACACGGTTTCCATTTTGTGTTGGTGGATTTATAAGTGGAAAACATTGTGTTTTTGACTGAGTAAAACAACGATATAGATATTCCTTAAAAAATAAAAGTTATAACGAAAAAAAGTTAATTTCGTCTCAGTACCACCCTCCCCTAAGAAGAACAATATGAACCATGTTTGACCATTAATATCCGTACGCACCGTCGACATTTTTTTAGAAATTACAAATTTGAGAGGCACCGTCATTTGAAACTAACCTAAGTAGTTCCTAATGTAAAGTCTGTAAACTTAGACCGTTAAGTTGGTGAATTTTTGAGCAGAGAATATAAGCCAATCTATGTATTCTGTATTAATTTTTGAAATTATTTTGAAAATAGAAATAGAAGACGATTTTCTCATTGATGATCTTAATATTTTGGACATCATTGATATGGGGTTTCCAAGAGCTGCATATGACAGAGCAAATTACTTTGAAACGATGGATAATTTGTCATTTTTCCGAAGATTTCGCTTAAGGAAACCTACAGTTATGCAAATATTGCAGCAGATTGAACCAATGTTGAAATTTGATAACAATTTGTAAGTTGTATATGTGCAATTATTTAAGTTTTCAAGTTTTTGTAAACATACACGAAGATTGGTTAAAGTGATTCCAGCTTTTGCAACAGTTAACAATGGAGGAACAATGCGCCAATAAATTCAAAATTACTTTGCCAATTTGAATTAGTTAGTAAAAAAATACGTAAAATGTCCAACTGCTGAAGTGGCTGGTAAAATAGTTGAAGAGTTTTATAAAAAAGGAAAATTTACTGGAATAATTGGAGCTATAGATTGTAGTCATATACGTATAAAAAAACCTTTACAGGATCAAGAACTTTTCTGTAATAGAAAAGGATATCACAGTATTCTTCTTCAGGGTATTTGTGATGATCAGAAGAGATTCATAGATATTTGTTGTGGGGAGGCAGGATCTCTTCATGATGCAAGGTGCTTAGGACGTTCAACAATGTCAAAATTGACAGTTCCCATTTGGAAATTATTTTCTGTTAGGCGACTCAGCGTATCCTGTCCTTTTGTAGTTAATACCTCCATACAAAGATAATGGACAATTGAGTAACAACCATCACATCTTTAATTACCGACATTCAGTTTCCACAATTGTTATCGAACATGCATTTGGCATTCTGAAATATAGATTTAGAAAATTGTTGCACATTTTTGAAAACAATGACACTGACTTAATTGTATTATGCACTGTGGGAGTTTGTGTATTGCATAATATATGCATTAATCTAGACGATCTAGTAGATATTGATTGACCCACCCAGCAATGACTAGCGATGTTTTACAGATAAAGCAAGAGCATGGAGATAAAGCATAAATTTGAATGCAATCCTTTTATAACTTAAGGTATTTATTAATAACAATAAAATATAGTCGACTGAAAAGATATAGGTATTATGTAACAACTTTATCAAAGAGACATTGTCCTAAAAATGACAGCTTATAAACTAGTTTTTTGTACTTTTATCTCACAGCACTTGCGTAAATATGTTTATAAGTTGCTTAGACTTCTTCAATGCAATATACTCTTCTAAAGCTTTCACTTTTCTTTCTTCTAATTCCATTTTTTTCCATCATTTTCATCTTCTGATTAAATTGCTCATCTTTCTTTTCCTGCCTCAGCCGCTTTTCATATTTGTGTGTCATTGGCTTACGTTTTCGTTTTTTACATTTTAATTCTGTAGACACATTACTTGAATCAGACAATAAAATTCTTTCGCACAAGGGACCAGGGTCATTACATACATCATTTTCGTTTGTTCTACATTAATCGGGTATTTTCATTTTCTTTATTTTCTGAGACTCTCCCTAAATCAACTATATGTAAACTGCAGTTGCTTGGTTTTGATCCCAAAATATTGTCAATACTTTCATAAAAATAAAAACGTGAGGGTCTCTACCACTTTTACATCTGTTGTTCATTCTCAATTTTTTTTTCTTGAATACATGCTATTATTAATATATTATACATTTTTATTCAGAATTTCTTCTTATTTCTGAAGTACCTTTGTGACACCAGACTACCAAACCCTTATAATATAATACTATAATAATGAAGTAAACAATAAGGTCCTCTTTCATTGGCTGTTTCTGACGTCACTTAATGCACTGGGGGTAGAACGTACTGAAGAAAGTCAAGAAGTATTAACAAAAGAGAATAACTTCAAATCTGAGGAATTTTTAACAGTCATAGATGGAACTCTAGTCAAATATTTCAACAGAAGTCAGAGTCCAATACAAAGAAGTCCTCTGACTAGTATTGATCAAAATGTGATGAAGTCCAGCATCACAGCGAATGACGTCCACAAATGCCATAAATCCAACACTGAAATAGAGCTACTTATAAATAATTTAGAAAAAACTCCAGTCAAACCTCCTAATCTACACCTCTCAAGCAAATACTAACACCTTTTAAGAAATTTTTATTCTGGCCTTCGGAGGATAATAAGATTAACAAACGTTGCAAAACAAAAGAAAAAGTTCCCTCAGTTGCGTCATCAAAACAGTGGCAGGCTTACCATAGAAAAAAAAACGAAGAGAAAGAGAAAATAGAAAAAAGAGAAGGAAAAACGAAAAATAGAACGTGAAGAAAGAAAGCAGAACAATTTGGAGAACAAAACTAAGAAGAATGTTATGAAAGCCAACAAAAAAAATCAAAACCTGATGTACCATGTGAAACAACAGAAACTGACAGAAGAGCGACATTGTACATGAAGTCACAAAATATGTAATTGTTAAATATGATGATGCTTTCTACCCAGGAATTATATTAGAAATCAGGCAAGATGCCAAAGGTAAAGAATTTAAGATTAAAACAATGCAACAGATCGGATTGAATTGGAAATGGCCAGAGCATGAACATATTTTATGGTATGAAGAGGAAAATATTATGGAGAATATAGAGCAACCAAAACAAATTACCAAAAGAGGTTAAGGAAATGTTAAAATATATAAGAAATTAGACCAAAAGTTGAGGTTGTTTACCTTCTATTTTTGTTAATTTACATATTTGTTTTTGTTATGTGACGAATGAAATATATTTCTGTTATACAGTCCACTAAGTATAATATTTTTGTGAAATATATTTCCCAGATTATTCTGTCCCATGTGTAAATAAAAATATACAGGTCAATTACTAGATATCTGATAGTCCCATTACTAGCGCACCTTCATTTTCCCCTGGCCAATGATTAAAGATTACGGGCAAACCAACCTCTTGGAATTTTTGCAATTTTATATATGTAAATGCAAGGTTTCTGTAACCCACCAAACTTCAGATTAGGACTTAAGTTGTCAATCACTGGTACCGCTACCTTACTAGCCAGCGATATGAATAACAACAGTATCAAAATAAAACATATGGCAAAATGTTAAAAAATAAGTGCATGGCAATGGCCAGATAAAGAGCATGTTGTTGACTTGATATTTTGGAAATAATTACTCCTCCCGAAGTAAAAAGTAACAGAAATATGTACAGTGTAGCTGAAATGGACAAATTTCTCTTGATTAAAAGTATACTTGGTAATTTTCCACAATTCAAATTTACAGTGTATTACTGGTTATGGACTATTTAAAAAATTAAAAATCCCTTGCATGAAGTCGACATATTGAGGCTTTGGTATAGTTTATCGCTTATAGTCGTTTAAGATAACAATTTCAGAAAGTTAACCATAACTCAGGATGTCGGTTATTAGGGTGTTTTCGCATCTTCTCCGCTATGTTGCCGTATCCGATAAAATTATTTATCTGCGCAGACTCAGACTATAACTCTGAAATAAGGGAACCGGTTATTTCAGTCTGATCAGCGTTGAGTGTTACCGTAGCAAAGGTAATTTCTCTTTCTCACTCATTTGGTTATCTTTGTTCAATAGTCGCCTAAGCTTACCCTTAACTTTTAAATTTATTTTAGCTTGGTTGTTGTCAGAGACGTTTTATGGTTGATATATACTTACTTTTTACTACTTGTCTGCTTAGGTCTCACTAATTAGCTTATTCGATACAGGTAGTTAAATAAAATGAGTCGACATCAAAAAGGAAAACAGGAAAGACTACGGTTTAGTGGTGGTGACGATATAATATTATTCAGGCAAGTCCTCGCACAAAATCCATATGAAGATCAATCGAGATGGGCAGTAATACAAGAGAATATTTTTACTGCTACTAAAAAGCCTTTTTCATATAGGAGTCTAAAAGAACATATTGACCACGTTATAAAATTGTTTAAGAAAAATGATTGATGATGATGAAATTTGAGAAAGTAAGTAAAATAGTATTTTTAAATGAATGAGTAAATTTGCTTTTAAGATCTGGGACAGAAAAAGGATACGATGAAAAACAAATTCTCCTTCAAGAAATACTTGATTTGCTAAGAGAATTGAGCAAAAATAAATTACAGTCGTGTGATACCAACAAGCCCTGAAAGAAAGGACTGGATAATCGGGATCGGGCAGCAAAAAACTTACTTGAAAGTTAATTTAACATACACTAATCTCATATAAAGAAATTTGTTTAATATGAGATACTTTACATTCTGGTACAGAAAACTGCGCTGAGGATTTTACCACCATGCTCCTTACATTACAGAATTTGGAATTGAAATACTTTGAAGACACAAATGTAGAGGAAACCGTAGCTCAAGAGGCAGAAGATGCTGATTATTATCAACATGATACTTGCCATGAGCAAAATTCATTAAGATATATATGTTGGTATCTACTATTATTTAAGGTTAGGTCTTGTTTTGATAATCTAGTAAAAAATAATAGTAATGTCAGGTCGGTACAACTGTAACAACGACGATGGTGACGTTTGTAACATGTTATATTTGTACCTTTATGTTGTATTGTACCTTCGTGTTTTTCCCTTTAGGAAATATGCCAAGGCATTATTATTTTATAAATAATGGTGTATTGGAGTGATTAATGGCTCAGGTTAGATCAATGAAGCAACATTTTTGGTGTTTATACAACATTTTGTAAGAAATGTGAGGCCAACAAAAGAAAATAAAGTTTTGTTGTTATTAGACAGCCATGATTCCCACTTGTACGTACCAACTACAGAAAAATGGCGTTATGTTATTATCATTCCCACCTCACACCTCCCACAAACCTCAGCCATTAGATCGAAGTGTCTATGGGTCATTTAAAAACTACGCAAACATTGCAATGGATAATTGGATGAAGACACACCCGGGTCATTTATGACATTCCTGGAATTGCAGCTGAGGCGTTTGCCAAGGCAACTACACCGGCAAATATTATGGCAGGCTTTAAGGTGCACCAGACCAGATGTGCCTTTTGGTAATGCTATTCCACGAAATCTAAAAATGAATCCCAAACGATTATTAGGTCATTAGCGATAAAAAAAATCCCACTTTACTACCCATTCCTACGCCATTGACGTACTAAAAATTTGTAAATTTTACAGTAAATTATGCACATGCGTAAATGTTAACACCACACCAAATTTGAATCAATTTGTTATACGCATACCAAACATTTATTAAATAATATGATTTTAACAACCGACCAATACGGCCCTGTGAAAACGGTGGGACTTAGACCCTTGCTTTATAAGGCAATTCTGAATTATCTATAGAGTTCTATTTGTGGTTAAAGTTTGATTTACTTGAACTGAAGCACCCTGTATATACATACATATACGTTTACCACAATATAAATAAAATAACAAGTCAAATCAGGAGTCAAGCAAGCTATAATATTTTCAGTTAACGATGAGTTTGTCTTTGCAAAATAAGAAAAGTGCAGTGCGGTTGCATTTTAATTTAATTGAAACGAATAATGAAAGATGTAATATTTGCAGCAATGTGCTTCCCTACAAAAGATTTGCCGTTTCAAATTTGCGAAAGCGTTTAAGAGTTAAACATCCAATTGTGTGTAAAGAAGCTCTAGAGTCTGGGTCTGAAACAAAAAGAACATGCGATGCACACTATTCAGAAGGATCCGCAGATGAAGATAGTCAAATGTCCTCGTCCTCACTGACTTGGGTAAGTTATGTTGTGGAATATTATAGATTACGGATGAATAATTTTAATTGACTGGTATTTTAAAATTTTTAGATTGTCGCATCGGCTTCCACATCATCCACTCTAATTGTACAGCAAGAAAATAGCCCGTCCACATCCAAAAAGAGAAAGACGCCAATAACACAAACTATATTAAATTGTTATGATAAAATAACATTACTGCCAGTGCACCAACAAGCTTAAGTAGCACTGTTTTACCTGAAAATACAAGTATCAGAAAAAATCAAATTAAAACTAAAATATGCTATCGATATCTAATCTAATCGATATCGACCCTAACAACAGATATATGGACCTCAATGGCCACAGGAAATTATATGTCAATAAGTGCACACAAGTGCAATATCTGGGAACTGCATTAAATGTTAGTACTTTGTTTTAAATTTGGCGTGCGATACACCTGGAAAGCTTAAAAATGGAAATTAGATTATTATAGAATGGGAGGTCAGTAGGGTATTTTTGCCGGTTGTGAGTCTCCCTCATCCACTTTCGCCCTTGAAATAACCTTGAGTGTTGGCTGAAAGCCGAAGAAGGTGGCATAGGGTGGTGATTTTCATTTGATTTCTGCCAGTCTTCTTAAGCATTGCAGTTAACCTTGAAACCACATGTGTCTAGTGTATGAAAGAAGACGAATATTACGTGAGAAGATGACCTTCATGTTTAGTAAAACAATACAGTTAACTTTGAAATGAAATTTGACATCAATATATATTAAAATCCGATAGCTCCGTCTGCGTCGCACGATCGGCCCGAAAAAGGGCCGATCCGCCGGACGAAAGGCTCTTTCCTGGGGCCGCGTAGCGGGGGGCGTCTCGGCGCGAAGCGTCGCGACGTCCTTCCCGCGTTGCGACGTCGTATTTAGAACGCGCTAACTCGACGCCTTCCCCATGAATTTTTCGAATTCCCCAGGCTCTGCGAGGGGCGTGGCCCAATTTTTGTGTGAACGGCGATAGTCCCACACGCCCTCCCTCTGAAATCTGACGGTCCCCGATCGCCTCGAACCGAACGCGGGTACGGCTTATTTTCTACAATATTTTATTTAAAACCGTGCCGAAAATACTCATATTTATCGACAGGGTGCCTTCTTCCAACTTTTTATGTACAACTTTCCGCGAAATCAAACGCGGGATTCGAAATGCGGCCGTAAATACGTTAAAATGCACTGTCTAGGAAGGCCGAGAAATCCGATTTTTTAGAC
>NW_019417296.1:36917-52812 GCF_000390285.2 Anoplophora glabripennis | reverse complement strand
CTAACCAGCGAGGAGAGCACCGCGGAGCGGTGCTCGGGCCGCGCGCAGCGCGGCTCGAGGGCCGAAGGCCCGAGAGAAAGGTCAAACTTCGCGTCAGCGAAGTTTGCCTACCTTTCTAGTATGTTTAGTTAAATGTTGTAGATAAATATTGCCAAAAATAGTGTCAACTTGAGTGGCCGGATGGTTTGGCGGAGAAACCCATAATTCATTAATCTATACGGTTTTTGAGACGCGACAATGGAGAATTCGAAAGTGAGGTGAAAAGTTACTACTCCATCCGACCTCGATCGGCCTCAACTTCTAGGCGATATCCACCTCGGTCTACCGTAAGGTGATTGAAGGATCCGGGCGGAATCGGTTCTAGAACAAAGGAGGATATCACCCCAGCTCATAAACGTTATCAAAGACTATTTAACGGATAGGATATATAACAGACATAGAAGAAAATAGTGCAGGTGGGAGTGCCTCAAGAGTCAACCTTGTGGAACGCTATGTACAATGATATCTTTGATGTTGCGTTGCCGGAGGGACTCGAATTAATAGTATTTGCGGATGTCGTGGCAATTTTCGAAGAGGATGTAGATATCAATGAACTGGTACACAAAATGAACAATGCCCTGGACGAGGTTGGGGGATGGCTAGATTCTCGCGGCCTAGAAAGATTTGCAGAGGTAGCGAGATTTTTTGTTAGTAAGCATGACAAGCCAAGCCAAAATATCGCTATATTAGAGAAAATGCTACTCGTAAACGAAGTCACAACAATGCATTTTATTTTGAAATTAATAATGAAAAATTGCAGGCATGTAAACAGTTTTCCAAATCCACATTGGGGATTATTTATTGATCGCCCAATAAGAACTGGCCTACAGAAAAGAACGATGTTTACTGGTCAAATAATTACGGAAGACCTCGGAGGGAAACATGGAAAACATGCCAAAATTGACGACAAAATCCAAGATGGTGTAAGAGCTCACATCAATTGAATACCTAGGATTCCCAGTCACTATTGTCGGGCTGGTATAAAGGTTTTAAAATTTAACAATTAGTACCTTGAACGAAACTGTAGTGACAACATGGAAAACAGAAGTGTCTGTCGTTGAAGTGGCTGAAGCGGATTCTACAACGTATCCCTTTCATGAAACGGGAAGTGTCCCAGCTAGATAATTGTCATCGTCGTGGAATGACAGCATGGTGACATTGTATGACGTGGAGATGGATGATAGCAGCTATCAACAGCCAGATTCCACAACGTCTCCGAGGAGGTTTGGATGAACAACGCCAGATAACTTGAGCGGCAACGATGGTATAAAAGAAATATGATGTTAAGTTCACAAAAGTAATTTTTTTGTGCAAAATTACAGATCGATTAGAGTCTCTGGATAGCTCACAATGGACAGTATCCGATGACTTGATGTTGGATGGAATGGACGGTATGAAAATGAAAGGAATAAATAAAAAGAGTAGCAATAATAATTTCTTTGTGTTCAATTACAGGTCGCTTAGAAGCATGGCTAAATATGGTTCGTTCCATGAAGGACCTAGACCTGGATACAGACGTAGAATNATAAGGCCAAAAAGGAAAAAGAGAGTTCCTTTGCAAAAAAATAAGGCCAAAAAGAAATACAAAGGGGAGTAAAACAAACTTGACACTCCCAGGGAAAAGATTAACCCTAAACCTGTTAGAAAAGAGGCCATAGGCCCGAGTTTGAGGTTAGCTGAAAGTAGCCTCACCCCCAAGTTATCCTAGGATAACTAATAAAGAATTCGATAACATTAGAAAAAGAATTTCGAATCGGGTTTAGCGTCTGACTATGGACCCAGAGTACATTACGTCGTACGGCGTCGGTGGCGGCCACGCACGAGAGGGAGTGCTTACCGACGTAGGAGCTAGCGGGGCACGTCCGGTCGCGTTGGGGGTGGAACGTGCCACCCCCAATTTAAGATTTAGAGGAGCGGCGGCGTTACAACGGCGATTATTTAATAAATAGCGGTCGGACTGCGGACTGAACGTCGAGTGCGCCGCAGCCTGCCGTTCAAAAAGGCCCCTGGCAGGAAATCACGGGGCGCAATGTTGGATTTTTCTTGCGTCCCGTGACATTGTATTATATGTTTGTAATATTAAAAAAAAGTGAAATAAAAGTAATTAAATAAGTGTTGTATCTCTTGATACAAAAACTAATCAATTAACTAGACATATGTCAAATGAATGTCGCCTCCTCATGTAACATTCTTCCTCTTTCACACATCAGTGAAATTATTGTTATTTCAAGAAAACAGAAAGTCAAGAAAAAGCTTATTGATAGCTTTTTGGAAGAAAGATATTTTGAGAAAGACGATGATGATATATTTTACAAAAGTATCGCGATGACAGTAAAAAGACTTCTACCTCTTATCTTATCTCTCAAGCCAAACTTAAACATCTGCAAATTACACTGACCGACAGTAATTTTGTTAAATGGATAACTGCAGCTGTTTCTTATATACTTTGCTACGGTAAAACTGAATATAACTATAAAAATTTCCACCGGCCTACGTTTTTTGTAATGTTACCTATACTAAAAAAATATATTGTCTTCTATGCAACTGGGATAGCACATCGCAAAAATCATTTTGTCAAGGCAATGGTCTAAGAGAAATCTGACACCTGGACAAAAAACGTAATTTCTCAAACACTGGTAAATCCTGGACACGTAAATCTTCCTCCCTCGCACATCAGGCTATGGATAAAAGTGGTCTAGGTCCCTAAGATCAGTAAGGCTGAAATAAACAAAAGAGGGTATATTTGTAGTAGGCCCACAAATAACGGGGCTTAGGAAAAACCATGAATCTGAAGAAAATTCGAATGGGTTTGAAAAAAAGCTGCATGGAAATCTTTAAAAAAAATCCTAACTGAATATCTTCGCAATAGAAAAGCTGGCAACTACGGAGAACTCCCAAAATTATAGCCTGGACCGGTTCCGGTTTGAAAACAGTAGCCAAAGGTAGGCACCTCTGACTACATGGGTGCTACTAAGTTCCCCACAATTCGCATGTATTGGAATGCCAACTATAAATATTTTTTAATTGCCAACGATATGCCTTTATTTGATTAGAGTCAATAGATAACCTTTCTGTTTCCGATGAAATGAAGAAAAAGAAAATGTGGAAAGTGCAGCCCATGTTAGTTTTGATAAGAAATAGATGCCTCCGATTACAAAGAAAGGCAAATGAGTCATACTCGATTGACGAACAAATGATTCCATTACTTGGACAATGCCCGGTACGCCAATATGTAAAAAATAAACCGCGACCAGTTGGTTTGAAAAATGTTCTTACCACAAGTACGGGAATTGTTCTTGATTTTGAAATATATCAAGGGACAACAATAATTTTAAAGAACAGGGAGCTACCAGTAATTTTAAGATTAGTAGAAACTCTAGAAGTTCTTTATTTTTTGATAGGCATGGAAAATTGATCCAAAGGAAGATTAATGAAACGGCTACTATAATGTCTAACAATAAAGGGTTGCCAGTTTAGGAAAGACAATTATATGAATTGTGGGAATAGTGACCAGTTTGTAAAAGATAAAAATATTTGCGTTACCAAGTGGATGGATACCAAAGCGGTGATTTTAATTTCTACAGAATATGGATCAGAACCTCAGTGCATGGTTCAAAGATGAGATAAAATAGAAAAAGCAGAAATAGACGTACCCTGTCCGAAAGTCGTGCAAATTTATAACCAATGAAAATAGGTGGTGTCGAGCGACTAAATGATGGAATATTATAGATCCATCTACAAAACTAGAAAATGGTCTTTAAAGATGATCTTAGATTTGTTCGATCTAGCTATTGTCAACAGCTGGCAAAAATATAGGCGGAATCATGCAGTGGCTAAAAGTAAATCAAGGAAAATGAAATTATTCAAGTTTAGGCTGAAATTAGGAGAATACTTGGTAAGTGGAACAAAGGAACAAACAGTAGAAGAATATGATAAGGAGAACGAGAACATGCCATGTTGTAACAAAAAAGAAATCAGCAGCACCATTACCATGTGAAGATAAAAGATATGNTTCCTTAATGTTTTTTTCCTGTTCTATATTTTGTACTGAAGTCTGCAATATTTTTATGAAAAACCCGACTAACTAGGTGTTTATTGCAACTTATGTACAGGATGTTCCATAAAACTGACATTCATTTTGTTAATTTTTTCTTTAAATCTTTTGAAGAAGTCGCTTTTTTAAAAATCCATTTACTAGATGTTCTATAGAATTAAGGGCAGTTTTATTTCTTTTCACTTTTAGCTTTGACTTTATTTACTACAGTCTTTCAATGAAAATTTGTATATTTATCAAGCAGATATCTTAATTTATTTTTTTACCATTTCTCCCTTACCTACGTAGTCTTTGGAGAAAAATTTTATATTTACTAACCAGATGCGTTTTTGGAAGTTTGGAACAAACTTTTCTTATTCTTTTCTCGAGCGGGGCCTACTCTTTTTTGAAAAACATTATCCTCATACTTTTATATACAAGGTGTTTAAAATCAAAGTACAGGGTGTTTCAAAAAATGTTATATCTACTAACCAGCGAGGAAAGCACCGCGGAGCGGTGCCCGAGCCGCGCGCAGCGCGGCTCGAGGGCCGAAGGCCCGAGAGAAAGGTCAAACTTCGCGTCAGCGAAGTTTGCCTACCTTTCTAGTATGTTTAGTTAAATNGTATTGATAGAAAAAGCCAGAAATGGTGGCATCGAATTTTTTTCTTTCTTATTGACACTTGTATTGTCGATGGATATATAATTTATAATATTTTGCCAGATACTCCAAAGATGTCAATGCAAGAATTCCGTCGTGCTATTATTCAATATCTTGTAGCCGACAAATTGAGTCTGAAGATGAATAGTCTACCTCAACAATAATTATCTGTTCCTCTAAAACAGAGGAAACCTCTTCAACCAATATCAGTTCGTTTGTCTCAAAGCGCTCACCAGCCAGTTCGGACATCCAGACGAAGATGCGGATTCTGCAGTACAAAGAAACATGAAGTCAGAACAACTTGGGAATGTTCGGTATGTTCAGTTCCCCTGTGTCTGTCGAAAAACAAAGGCTGTATTCAAAACTATCACCTCAAATAAATTTTGTATTTTCGTATGGTGGTGCATAAAGTAACCCTCCATTGTTTTTGTTAAAAAGTGACAAAGCCTTTTTATGACATATTGTCTATGTTCTTTTAAGTATAGTAAACTGATTTAAAATAAACTCTTGTTAGTTTATTCCAATAAAATAATTCGTCCTGCTAGAACTTTTTTGCGTGAAATTCCCGAAAGAGTTAAAAGAAAAATGTGCGTAGTTATCGTAAAGAATACTGTATTTTATGGAGCACAGTCCCAGCTCTACATTCAGCTAAAAGAGATACAGCTAGAATTTGGTCTTATTCCGATTTTCGTGATGTATAAAAATTTGACGGCATAGAATTTTCCATAACATTAAAACAAATTCCAAAATTAGAGCATTTAAATAACTTGGCAATTAACGTGTACAGCATTGATAAGAAGGAAGTCCTGTCGGTATGCTTGAGTAAAAGCGATAGCAAACGAGTTATAAATTTACTGATGGTCTCAGCATATTCGGTTCAAAATGATGACGATGAAACGCCTGTTTATCAACGACATATTTGCAATCATTGTCTTAATCACTTCACAAAGCAGCGACTTTTAGATGAACATTTAATATGTTGTAATTATAAAACAAATACTTGTAAAGTAGAGCTACCGAGTTAGAAAGAAAAATTTTTAGTTTAAAAATTATCGTTTTAAAGAGAGGGTACCGTTCACCGTTTATGCCATTTTGAATGCATTTTGGTATCATGTGACGAGAACAATGATCTAAATTTATATACTCAAAACGAGCAAAAACATACCGCGTTTAGTTTTGAATATTACTTGAAATGTTCCTATGATGATAGTCTCTCGCGTTTTAAATCGTAACGGGGTAGTGATTGCCAGGAGTAGTTCTTCCGGGAACTTGAACATATTGTCGACGAGGTGATTGACACCCATTTTCACCCGAAGCCCAAGGAGCCTTTGACTGCCGCGCAAAAAGTTGAACCATGACAACGCGGCGAAATTTTATCACATTTGTAAAAAACCGTTTACCTGTTTCGATATCAAAATTATGGACCATTTACATCTAAATTCGGTCTACCGGGGACCTTGTCATAATTCATGTAACTTAAATTATACGGACTGTCACGTGATATCGGTAGTTTTCCATTGCTTGTCTTCTTACGATAGTCATTTAATTATCCGTTACTTGGCTACGTCATCTGAGGGCAACACTTCACTATTATCAATAAATAAGGAAAAATACATTTTCGCTGTAAGAGACCTAAAGGATACCAGAATTAAATTGAGATTTATAAATTCTTTCCGGTTTATGGCTGACAAAATCGAAAAATTGGCCTCTTACCTCGATGACAGCCAAAAAAGAATCACTAAATCCCATTGTAATTCGCCTTTTGACCAGGAAAGGTGTTTTTCCTTACGATTACTTTAATTCGTGGGAAAAATTAAATGACATGACATTACCGACTAAAGACGACTTTTATAGTAAACTGACCGACGAAGTTATTTCAGATGGAGATTACGAGCACGCGACAAATGCTGGAATGCGTGTAATATTCAAAATTTGGGGGAATATTCGGACTTGTACTTGAAAACGAACGTCCTACTTTTGGTTGACATTTTCGAAAATTTCCGTGAAAATTGTCTAAACACTTACGGTCTTAACCTCTTACATTACTATCCCTCAGTAGGCCTGGCTTTTGATTCTATGCTCAAAATTACTAAACAGACATTAGAAATACTGACGGACATTGACGAACTTTTGCTTATCGAGAAGGGGATTGAAGGTGGCGTAGCCCAAGTGTCGAACCGGTACTCAAAGGCTAACAACAAGTACATGGGTGAGGCATACAATCCGGACGAACCTGATAAGTACATCATGTACTATGACGTAAATAATTTATATGGCGCGGCGATATCTCTTCCCCTTCCAAACGGGGGATTCGAGTGGGTACGAGTCGATCAATTCTACAACTTGAATATAATCGATTTAGCAGATGATGCCGAAATCGGTTATATTTTAGAAGTGAACATTGAGTACCCGACCGAACTTCATGAACTCCACAAAGAGTTACCCCTGTGCCCAGAACAAATGGTTTCCCCAGGTGGCAAATAATCAGAACTATTGACACCACTTTTTTCGAAAACTGGTTACGTCATCCATTACAGATAATTGAAACGGTGTATGAAGCGAGGATTAAAGAACACTAAAGTACACAAAATTCTGAAATTCAACCAATCGGCTTGGTTACAAAAATATATAAATTTAAATACGGATTTACGGGAATAGGCGACTAACGAATTTGGGAAAAATTTCTTTAAATTAATGAATAATGCTGTCTTCGGTAAAACAATGAAAAATGTGCGAAAGCCTAAAGACGTTAAACTGGTCACACGATGGAAGGGCCGACATGGAGCATCAGACTCAAAATTAAATTCAACAAGCCGATTTGTGTTGGATTCAGTATTCTAGACCTTTCCAAAATTATACTTTACGATTTCCATTACGATTATATTAAACAAAATTTCGGCAATCAGGCTAAACTATTGTACACAGCCACTGACAGTTTAATCTACGAATTTACGGACAATGACAATGACGTTTACGAGGACATGAAGAGAGACATCCAGCTGTTTGATACATCAGACTACCCCAAAGATAATACGGTATGCCTCGCGTCAATAAAAAAGTACTAGGACTCATGAAAGACGAAAGCTGTGGGAGAATAGTTACCGAATATGCTGGGCTTAGAGCTAAAATGTACTCGTATACAGTCGATGGAAAACCATCAAATATGCGTATTAAAGGACTTACCCGATCGGCCGTAAAACACATTACTCTTGACGATTTCACAAATTGCCTATTTCATCAAAACACCATGGTTAAAGAGCAGAGACTTATACGTTCCAAACATTACGATTTGTATACCATTAAACAAAATAAATTGGCACTCAGTCCGTACGATGACAAGCACATAATAAATTACGTCAGCACAGACAGGATCCCGTGGGGATATAATTTCCAAAAAGCAGCGATTTGTTCGACCACTCCCATGGAGTTCTAAGTAGAGATAAATAGCCAGATACAGTAAAGGTTGACATCATTCGCTTTCTATCGTTGTTCGCGATGGCCGACTTAGACATTCAATTGCAATACGAACTTGTTAAAGTTTCACAAAAAACTTAGGAAAATTTCCTTCAAAATGCTATTTTTGACGATAATTTTCAATTGACAAAATTCTGGATATAATCGTGATTCCCGACCGATAGGGAAACTATGATACCATGGAAAGGGAGATTAAAATTTCTTCATATATACCATCACAAATGTGGGGTAAAACTTTTTAAGTTACGCAATGCAAACGGCTATACAGGGTTTTTCAGTTTGATATGTCACAAACACGTGAGCATATTTTGGGAATAAAAATAAAAATAAAAGTCAGGTAAACTTTTGCTCTAACTTCCTTCGTTATGAAGATACAGGGGGTTGAATTTTTTCTATAAATTAAAATTTTCTCTCATAACTTTTAAACGGATTAGGATATTGTTATCAAATTTGGGGTACTGTGTAAGCCGAGGATATTGCATTTGCTGCCAAAATGTGGCTCTTTAAAATTAAGCAGTGGCGTAGATACAGGGTGTCTGTCACTTTGGGCAAAATAAATATGTGACGCCACTGGTTAAATTAAAAAAGTGATCATTTCATAATTTTACAATTNCTCCCATGGAGTTCTAAGTAGAGATAAATAGCCAGATACAGTAAAGGTTGACATCATTCGCTTTCTATCGTTGTTCGCGATGGCCGACTTAGACATTCAATTGCAATACGAACTTGTTAAAGTTTCACAAAAAACTTAGGAAAATTTCCTTCAAAAAGCTATTTTTGACGATAATTTTCAATTGACAAAATTCTGGATATAATCGTGATTTCCGACCGATAGGGAAACTATGATACCATGGAGAGGGACATTAAAATTTCATCATATATACCATCACAAATATGGGGTAAAACTTTTTAAGTTACGCAATGCAAACGGCTATACAGGGTGTTTCAGTTTGATATGTCACAAACACGTGAGCATATTTTGGGAATAAAAATAAGAATAAAAGTCTGGTAAACTTTTGTTCTAACTTCCTTCGTTATGAAGATACAGGGGGTTGCATTTTTTCTATAAATTAAAATTTTCTTTCATAACTTTTAAATGGATTAAGATATTGTTATCAAATTTGGGATACTGTGTAAGCCGAGGATATTGCATTTGCTGCCAAAATATGGCTCTTTAAAATTAAGCAGTGGCGTAGATACAGGGTGAGTCTATCACTTTGGGCAAAATAAATATGTGACGCAACTGGTTAAATTAAAAAAGTGATAATTTCATAATTTTACAATTCATTTCCAATAAAAATGGTCTCTTTCATTTTCTTCGTGTCTCTCATAGTTTAGTCACAAATTGGATATTCATAGAAGTCTGTTTTTCGACGACTGTGTTAACATGCGACAATGCTTCTGAATTCAGTATGCCGTGAAAACAACATCCAATTTATTATGTAGTTTTGAATGTGATAGTTAATGTTTATGATAAATAGCATTTATGCATCTTCTTATGAAGAGTATGCAGATATGCATTTGATGTATGGGAGAAGAATTCCTGACCGAAGGTTATTTCAGGCAATTGACGCGCCTTTAAGGGAAAGAGAAATTCGTATAGGGGCTATTGGGAGACCGCGACCCCGACAACCAAATTTTGAAGATCAGATTCTTCAAATGGTGGAAAGGGAACCAACGACAAGCACCAGAAAAATTAGCTCTGAACTGGGCGTAAGTCATACAATTGTCTGGCGCACATTTCGTAATCAACAGCTGTATCCATTTCACTTTCAAAAGGTGCAAGCGTTGACTCCAGCAGATTATCCACCTCGACAACAATTTTCTCGCTGGCTGCTGAACCGTTGTGCAGAACAGCCTAACTTTGTAGCACACATATTGTTTACTGATGAAGCCAGTTTTGCAAGAGATGGTATAATTAACTCACACAACATGCATTACTGGGCTGACGAGAACCCTAATTGGATTGTCGCTGGTCCGCATCAACAGCAGTTCTCGCTAAATATCTGGTGTGGTATTATTGGCGATATTTTAATCGGGCCACATGTTTTGCCAAACCGTTTAACCGGCCAAGCCTATAGGCATTTTTTAGAGGAAATCCTACCAGGATTGTTGGAAGAGGTTCCACTTGCAACAAGAGTATTGCTCTGGTTTATGCAGGACGGGGCACCTGCCCACTTCAGTTTAGCTGCCAGGAATTATTTGCAGAACACCTATCCAAATAGGTGGATAGCTCGAGGGGGTCATGTAGCTTGGCCAGTAAGGTCGCCTGACCTGAACCCCCTTGACTTCTTTCTGTGGGGTCACTTAAAAAGTTTGGTATACGAAACAGAGGTTCAAAGTATTGAAAATCTACAGCTTCGCCTACAAAATAGTTGTAGAGCAATTTTAAATACCCCAGGGATTTTCGAACGAGTTCGAAGATCGTTATTACGTCGAGCTGAAGCGTGCATCCTAGTTCAAGGACGGCACTTCGAACAATTATTGTAAATTTTTATTAGATAGGGGTCTAATATTTAATAATAATAAATTATATTGAAACAAGTTTTGATTTTATCAGACATGAAGTTTTCTTATAATAATTTTGATCATATGTATATTATCTTAATTAAATAGAAAGGACAAATAATGTGTTAAGTACTACTACATACGTCTTCTTAAGATTATGGCAATAGGATACATAAATTATTACAGCGCCAGAAATTTTCAAAATTAAGCAAAATATCATATTACTTATTGTAGTTAATATGTTCAATAAGGTGGATCGAAAAAAAAAATGTTTTATATGATAATGGCCTGGGTGTCAAAAGTTGCCAAATGTAAAGATAAGTATTTTTCGACATAATTTTTTTTTGCTACAACCCCTTCAGGTGCCCCAACCACCCAAAAAAAAATCTAAAAAATATTTTTTTCCTTATACGGAAATTGTTCCGGTGTGTGTAAAAAGTGCTCTAGGTATACGGAAATTGTACGGGTGTGTAAAATTGAAGACAGTTGGATTATATTTCAAGGTGCCCCGAATAATTTAGGTAAGAATCAACATGTTTTATATAATTTTTAATAACAGTATCATAATATTTTGTTATCTTACTGCTTAAATTACTAAAAACTTTTCTAAACGGTGTTGTTTTTTATTATATTATTATTTACAGTACTTATTTCAACCAAGTTATTTTTTTGTTCCAAATATAACAAAACACAATGACTTCAAGCAGAATCCCAACAAGAAAATCTTCAATTTGCCCTTTGTTTGGCAACCCCTCCGAAATGTCTCCAGTAGTACTACCCACAAATGCAGACTTAGTTCGATACTATCTCTTTGTCAGAAACGAGACAAAAAGCCTTATGGCAAACAAGGACCCACCTGCGTCAATGATTTCAACAAAGGTCGCAAAGGAGTTGGAATTAATATGGAAGAAATCGTCTGTCCCCATAATTTCACATAGGAANTCCAAATATTTTGTTATCTTACTGCTTAAATTACTAAAAACTTTTCTAAACGGTGTTGTTTTTTATTATATTATTATTTACAGTACTTATTTCAACCAAGTTATTTTTTTTGTTCCAAATATAACAAAACACAATGACTTCAAGCAGAATCCCAACAAGATTATCTTACTGCTTAAATTACTAAAAACTTTTCTAAACGGTGTTGTTTTTTATTATAATACTATTTACGGTACTTATTTCAACCAAGTTATTTTTTTTGTTCCAAATATAACAAAACACAATGACTTTAAGCAGAATCCCAACAAGAAAATCTTCAATTTGCCTTTTGTTTGGCAACCCCTCCGAAATGTCTCCAGTAGTACTACCCACAAATGCAGACATAATTCGATACCATCTCTTTGTCAGAAACGAGACAAAAAGCCTTATGGCAAAAAAGGACCCACCTGCGTCAATGATTTCAACAAAGGTCGCAAAGGAGTTGGAATTAATATGGAAGAAATCGTCTGTCCCCATAATTTCACATAGGAAAATCGTTGAAAAGATAACAAAACTTAACAGCGATTACAGAAACGTTTTGAAACCATATAAGAGTAGAAAAGAGACTGAGGGTTACAAAAAGAAACTGGACAATTTAAAGTGCAAGTGGGGACAAATTCTTTTTGACATTGCCTGCTGTAAATGCGAAAGTTTCAACTCATGTCGCTGTTCCAAAGAAAGAAAAGTCCCAGTTAACGAAATACTATTTTTAACCGATCAGCGCAGTACAAGAAATATGATGATAGGACTAGTCGACAAGAAAACTACAAGGCAACTAAAAAAGAGATAAGAAAGAGAAATGAAACGAGATAAGAAAAATTCAAAGTCGATCGGAACAGAATCACAGTCACTTAGCTCCAAAGGATAAGTGAGGTGGAAGAGTTTTTTAGTAGTTTCTCGACGGAAGAAGAGGAAGAAATACAAGAAAAAAAGAAAGAACAATTAGAAAGAGAAGAATCAAGTACTTTACTACCCTCCGGAAATTCATATAAGTATTTCGATCCACAGCCCTCTTGTTCTTCTGCTGAAACAGATTTAAAAGCTCAAATGAGACACAAACTTTCCACTTTCGCCAAAGAATGCGATCGTCATGGCGCCTCAGACAGAACAGCTGCAACTATTTCGTCTGCTCTTTTGCAAGATTTGGGTTTTGTTAGCGAAACGAATATAAGCAAAGTTATCGATCGAAATAGAGTTCGTAGAGGACGTGAAAGACACAGAAATGAATTACAAGACGCAAATACATCAGCGGCACTGCAAAGCTTATACTTTGACGTCAGAAAGGATAAAACCAGAATACAAACTAAAAAGGTAACAAGTATTATTCCAGTATTGTCAAGGCACACACACACACATTTCTTTGATACAGGAACCAAATTGCATTTACCTGGGGCATTTGGCTGTTTCGTCTGGATCTGCAGTCAACATTAAAGATGGAATATTATCCTTTTTTTAATACAAAAGGCATGTCAACTGATTCACTTACAGCAATCGGCTGCGACGGAACAGTCGTCAATACTGGTACAAACGCAGGAGTAATAAGTCTTTTAGAAGCTGACTTAAATCGTCCTCTTCAATGGTTTGTTTGCATGTTACATCTTAACGAACTTCCTTTACGACACCTTTTAGTTCAGCTAGATGGTGTCACTCAAGGTCCCAAAGCGTTTTCTGGTGTAATTGGCAAATTATTGCAAACTTGTCATACGCTTCCTGTCACTAAATTCCGTAAAATCGAAGGAAATTCATTTCCTGATGTAGATAGAAATATTTTAAGTACGGATCAGCAATATTTGTTTGATATGTTAAAAGCTGTATCTTCAGGTGAATGTAGTCAAGATTTAGCTGCCATTCAACCAGGGCCGGTAGTGCATTCCAGGTGGCCGACAACTGCAAACCGAATTCTTCGCCTCTATGTGGCATCTGAAGAACCTTCCGAAAATTTGATATATTTAGTTACTTTTATTTTGAAGGTATATGGTCCAATATGGTTTAATATAAACTCAAAATCATTGTGCAGCGAAGGACCTCGGCACTTGTGGAAGCTAATTACGTTTTCAAGGTATATGCCGGATCACCTAAGAAAAACTGTGGATGCTGTTATCCAAAGGAATGGATATTTCGCGCATGTGGAGAATTTGCTTTTGGCAATGGTATTTGATGATAGGCATCATATTCGAAAATTAGCTTGCCGTAGGGTGATTGCTGAAAGGAAAAATAATAAGGATTCATCAGTTGTCAGAAAATTTCGTGTACCAGTAATAAATATGGAAGCAGCTGATTATATTGATATTATTTTTTGGGATGATGAGGACTTGGAAAGTTTCATATCAAATGAGGATGCTTTAGCTGAATTTTTGAATTTACCTAGTTTTCCATGTCATACACAAGGCACCAAAAGATGTGTAAAACTGGTTACTGAAGGTGCTACTCTCTGGTTTGTGGAGAAGAAAGAAGAGATGGATTCATAAGATCTCGGCTTCAATCTGGAAGTATTATGAAATCTTTCAACACAAAATCAGAATTTACATATTTTTCGTTTATTTTGACATAGGTTTAGTTTTCATAGTTCATTAATTTACAAAATATTACAATTAATTGTTTAGTTCATTCGTTATTTTATTATTAACCTTTTGTTGTCAACTTAATAAATATTAAATTAAAAAATTATTTATTGTTTGGGGTACCTTGAAAAAAATTCATACAGTCTCCAATTTTTATACAAGTACTTTTTATACATACTAGAAGAGTTTACATATAGGGCCAAAAAAAAAAGTTTTCAAAAAAAATTTTTTTTCTCAGTGTGTGTGGGCACCTGAAGGACATGTCCAAAAAAAAATAATTGGACTGGGCGAAATAATAAAAATAATTTTAGTATACTAAAAAATGTAATTTTAAGCCTTGGTGAGTTTCAATATTTTTTATAAGTACAAAATACACAAAATAACTATATTTTCCCTTAAAGAAAGAGATCTAGAGTGGGAGTTCACTTTATCTCCTATAGTTAACGAGAGCCTCTAATAAAAATATCCAAATTCGCCCACCCTGTACAGTATAGAATATAAAATATAGTCACAAGTTTTAATGTAAGTGATATCAGTATCTATACTGAGATATCACTTACATTATTGCATCTAAACATTTTCATTCACAATTTATTATTAGAAAAAAACTTTTTCAAAAGGAGCTACCCAATAACAGGGTGAATATATAACAAAGTGTTGGATATTTGACGCTTTAGCGATGACCTTGCCAGCGACTATGAAGGTTTGACGTCAGCAGTTTGGTTCCTGCAGGCTCGCTGATAAATTTGTTATATCTTTGTTTATATAAAAGTCACGGAGCGGTAACCTAGATTTAAGTTCCACTGGGATTATTCAATTATTGACTGTCAAGTATAAGTAGTAAACATAAAATTATACCAAAGTTGTTTTTAATTTGAAATTTTTTTACTTCAATTTATCTTATAACAACCCCTTCAGGGTTGTTTTCATGTCAGAAGTGACCCCTACACCTAAATCAGTTTTTTTTTGTGACAATTATGAGTAAACGTCCGCAAAGGCTGCGACGATTACAGAAAGGGACTTGTGATGTAGCTTCTGAAAGTACAGTGGTGCTAAGTGAAGGATAATGAGTTGTATCCAACAAATGAGATTGAGACTGGTACCCCTCAAGATTCAGATATACAAGGTATGTTAGAAGATGCTAGGGCAGAAATAGCAGCACTCCTTAGTCAATTTATAAGTTCTCAACCTGATAAAATAGTAGGGGAGGGTGGGTAGGAATGGGTCGCAGGAGGAATGGGTATGCCTTATTTAATTTTCCAGAACGAGCCATATTTGGAATGGCTATTGATCAATAGGTGGCGGTACTTGGGAGCTAGAGTTGACGTTTGTTCGAACATCGTTGAAGTAGAGTATCATTTGTTATCGAGACACGTGTGTATTTGGATCGTTAAGGTAAATATTTTCGATTTACTTTAATTTGTAATATTTTCGTTCATATTTAACATTAGTTAGGCAAGTATTTTTTTCTTATAAGGCATGCCCTATCGCCTACTAAATTCCACTATTGAATTATCATTACCTAACCTGAATTTCTCAGTGCACGTGTTTGTTTACTGAAGGATGAACGCAGGAGGATTGGGTCGCTGGGGTCGACCCATTCCTCCTAACAATTAGCGACCCATTCCTCCTGCTGATATATAT
>NW_019417296.1:11880-36494 GCF_000390285.2 Anoplophora glabripennis | reverse complement strand
GTTGTCAGAAAATTTCGTGTACCAGTAATAAATATGGAAGCAGCTGATTATATTGATATTATTTTTTGGGATGATGAGGACTTGGAAAGTTTCATATCAAATGAGGAAGCTTTAGCTGAATTTTTGAATTTACCTAGTTTTCCATGTCATACACAAGGCACCAAAAGATGTGTAAAACTGGTTACTGAAGGTGCTACTCTCTGGTTTGCGGAGAAGAAAGAAGAGATGGATTCATAAGATCTCGGCTTCAATCTGGAAGTATTATGAAATCTTTCAACACAAAATCAGAATTTAGATTGAAATAATTTAGTTGATTATACATATTTTTCGTTTATTTTGACATAGGTTTAGTTTTCATAGTTCATTAATTTACAAAATATTACAATTAATTGTTTAGTTCATTCGTTATTTTATTATTAACCTTTTGTTGTCAACTTAATAAATATTAAATTAAAAAATTATTTATTGTTTGGGGTACCTTGAAAAAAATTCATACAGTCTCCAATTTTTATACAAGTACTTTTTATACATACTAGAAGAGTTTACATATAGGGCCAAAAAAAAAGTTTTAAAAAAAGTAAAGTTTTTTCTCAGTGTGTGGGTCACCTGAAGGACATGTCCAAAAAAAAATAATTGGACTGGGCGAAATAATAAAAATAATTTTAGTATACTAAAAAATGTAATTTTAAGCCTTGGTGAGTTTCAATATTTTTTATAAGTACAAAATACACAAAATAACTATATTTTCCCTTAAAGAAAGAGATCTAGAGTGGGAGTTCACTTTATCTCCTATAGTTAACGAGAGCCTCTAATAAAAATATCCAAATTCGCCCACCCTGTACAGTATAGAATATAAAATATAGTCACAAGTTTTAATGTAAGTGATATCAGTATCTATACTGAGATATCACTTACATTATTGCATCTAAACATTTTCATTCACAATTTATTATTAGAAAAAAACTTTTTCAAAAGGAGCTACCCAATAACAGAGTGAAGATATAACAAAGTGTTGGATATTCGGCGCTTTAGCGATGACCTTGCCAGCGACTATGAAGGTTTGACGTCAGCAGTTTGGTTCCTGCAGGCTCGCTGATAAATTTGTTATATATTTGTTTATATAAAAGTCACGGAGCGGTAACCTAGATTTAAGTTCCACTGGGATTATTCAATTATTGACTGTCAAAATTGTACCAGTTGTTTTTAATTTGAAATTTTTTTACTTCATTTTATCTTATAACAACCCCTTCAGGGCTGTTTTCATGTCAGAAGTGGGATTACCTCCTACACCTAAATCAGTTTTTTTTTGTGACAATTATGAGTAAACGTCCGCAAAGGCTGCGACGATTACAGAAAGGGACTTGTGATGTGGCTTCTGAAAGTACAGTGGTGCTAAGTGAAGGATCTGAAATGAAATGAGTTGTATCCAACAAATGAGCTTGAGACTGGTACCCCTCAAGATTCCGATATACAAGGATGTTAGAAGATGCTAGGGCAGAAATAGCAGCACTCCGTAGTCAACTTGTAAGTACTCAACCTGATAAAATAGTAGCTAGTGGGGCAGAAGCTTCAGTAAATGATTTAAGTGGACTTAAAACTAGGAATTGGGAAATATTTAAAGATGATCGCTTAATTCCTGAATTTAATCCTGGAGATTTATCTCGCAATGTTGAAGATTGATTGCGCAAAGTGAATGATTGTGCACAGATTGGGATGAGGTTACTAAAATTTATATAGCATTGGGTGAAAAATGTTTTATGATGCAGCGACCTATCGGGTTAGTCACGGTCAAAACATAATATACAGGATGGCCCAACGAAAACGTAACAGATCCCATAGCGGCTAGGAAACACTTTTTTTGGAAAAACGCAAAACACATCGATTTTGTTTGCGAGGGGGACATATTTTTGCATGAATTAGATGGTTCTAACTGCTACCCCCTGAGCGGGGTAAACATCCCCTCCAAATTTTTAAATAGGAAGGGTGGTCAAGTTGCATATCGTTGAAAAGCTCTTTTGATTCTCTACACAGTCATGGGTCCCTTTTGAAAATCAACCCATTTTTTTAAAAGATAAANCTTAAACGCAAGCATTAGTTCTTCGAAAATGAAAATGAATTTTATCCAATAATTGTGCATTACCTCTCATAACACTAATTTCATGTTGTATTCTTTCCCATTATTCGTTTTCTGTATTTACTGAAAAGTTATAAACTGTGGTCCGCAACGCTTCCCAAAGGAAATAATTACATGGGTTTAGGTCCGGGGATCGAGGTGGCCATTTTAAAGGGGCATTATTTCCTATACCTATCCATCTGTTAGTATAGTAACCTGTAATAACTGGTCTTTTAATACTCTATTAACGGAACTTCTGCCGCTAAACGCCTTTTATTTACTTGAGGAATTTCTTTGACCCTTTCCAAAATTTGTTCCTCGAGCTGAATAGTTCCGGCCGTACATTATCCACGATTTAATGTTACAGTTAAAAGTTGTGATTTGGAATTCTTCGATTAGGAAAACTCAGCATATGTTCGAACAGTAGCACAATAATTTCCTTCACAATAACCCAAAACTAATAACATATCAATTTGTTCAGCAAAAGTATAAATTGCAGTAAAAAACAAAGTAAACTGAAATTAAATCACAGCTAGCTTGACACGGAACCTTTTAATTATTGTTATGAATTTGTTTCTTTGCTATATGGCATCTCGTACTAGACTATTCTATTTATCTTATATATTATTTAATGTGTAAAAAATGCCAATTTTACTCGAAATCAATAAACGATAAAAAATTTTGTAAGAGGCAAAAAATCTTCTAAAGTAGTGCTTATTTTTAAAAATACAAATTCTGTCGTCATTGATGTACACACAAAAAAATTAAGGGATAGCCAAATTCGACCACGAAATGACCAAGTAAACGTTCGGCTGAGCGGTAGCCAGGAGAGGGAAGCGCTATGACGTCATAGTGCCCTTGCTGCGCTCGGCTTCGCAAAATTCTTACTTATGCTTTTGATATCTTCACAAGAAGGACTTTTTACGTATTTAAAACCAAAAGTTAATTATTTCTTTGAAAAAATGATCAATCAGTACCATATTTGCGTGCTCAGAAAACATCGACGTATAAAATACAGTCTCAAAATTAATTGTTATTGCGTAAATTGTGTCTAGAATATTATTGAATACAATATCAACATTGCATGTAAGTACTGCATTTAATAGTATTTAAAAGAACTGTTACATTCAATTTTACCATATTCTATTCAATGAATTGTATTGCCAGCGAGAGTTGTCTTTTCTTAATTTTTATAAGAAAAGTAAAATAAATATTTAATGTATATTTTAGACTTCGATGAATTTTGCCATTTTGCCACATTCAAATCACGTGCTCTACAACGTAAACCATTAACTTGAAAAATTAACGTCACCATGAATGGAAAAAAAAATTGTGCGTCGGCCAATTAATTGGAAACGATAGCAAACAATAATTTAAATTGGTTAGAATAATTTAATCATTTCTATTATCTAATTTATAGAAGAAATTTCAAAAACTCTTTCAATGTTACTGTTATTAGAGTGTATTTATTTATTTTTTATAACATAATAGTTGTACATTTTGAAAAACTATTTTATATCTTATCTTATTTGAAACAACATTTTTAAACGGCAACTAATTGGAAACGCTAATTAGAAGGTTAAATTTAATGTATGTAGTAGGAATTAAGCAAGTGTCTGTTTAGCAAAATAGTTTATTGCGCGGCAAGACAATACATAAACAGAGCAGGATATTATCACTTACACCATTGCTTGATGATAACGAGATCTTGCGTATGGGAAGGCGTTTTTCAAGGTCCGATTATCTTTTCGACAAAAAACCAATATTGCTTCCGAAAAATCATTACTATTCTCTGACTCTGACTATTTTAATAATGCGTTATTATCATTTAAGGCTATTACACTGCGGCACACAAATGTTGCATTATTCGGTGCGCGAGAAATTCTGGCCAATATCAGGAAAAAATATTGCAAAAAGGATGGTACATGAGTGCATTACATGTTTCCGTGTGAATCCCAGACTTACGAACTACCTAATAGGACCGTTTGCGATCAAAATAAAAGGAGGACGTGGTGCGAAAATTCTGAAGGGATATATCTGTCTTTTCGTGTGTCTAAGTACCGTAAAATGGGGTGAATAGGATCTGTGGGGTGAATAGGGTCGAAAGTTACGTAATTATTTTAAAAAAATCCTGCTTTAACAATTTTGAAAATTATCAGGATATCTAGTCATATTATTATAGGTATAGGTGTAATAAATAACTTTTTTGTACTTTCGAACAAAAAAATATGGCAACGTCGCATCAGGTGTAGCATAACCGGCGAAGCAAATTTAACGTCAATTTATACGGTGTTAAAAGTTGAACAGTGCTGAAGGCAATATTTGACAAAACATGTAAGTAAGTGATTTTTTGTGACCGTTAGACATCCGACTACTGCTACCTAAATGGGCAATTTCATAATATTTGTCACTTGTTTTTTTTTTTTAGATTAAATCTGTGAACCACGAGTTGCCTTAGGTTGTGGGGTGAAAAGGATCACCGAAAAACGACGCGAAACAGCGATGCCACGTACGTACAAACCAGATCCGCGTTCCAAGCGGTACCAGAAATACGGTGCTGACATCGTGGCTAAGGCTATCGCTGCAGTTCAGCAAGGCTTAAGTATTAGAAAGGCTGCAGCTCAATTTAAAATTCCCTACACGGTGCTGCAAAGAAGAATAAAAAAGGGTCCAAATTTAAAAAAGCACGGTGGGTAAACTGTGCTTACCGAAGCTGAAGAAAACGCGATAGTCAGTAAACTACAGTTGTGCGCAGAATGGGGATATCCATTGGATATGTATGGATTACGCCTAATAATAAAATTATATTTAGATCGTCTAGGCAAAACAATACCAAAATTTAAAGAAAATATGCCAGGAAAAGAATTTGCTTACGGGTTTATGAAGAGGCATAAAAATAAACTTGCTGTTCGTTTATGCCAAAATATTAAACGTGCCAGGGCTGGGGTTTCTCCAGAAGCGATTAATGACTATTTTAATAATTTAGAAGATTCTTTAAAAAACATTCCAGCAAGTCACATTACAAATTATGACGAAACTAATCTAAGCAACGACCCAGGCAGGAATAAAATTATTGCAAAACGAGGATGCAAATACCCGGAACGCGTCATGAACCAAACAAAATCAGCAGTGTCTATAATGTTTGCTGCAAGAGGCGATGGGAATATGTTACCCTGTTACGTTGTATATAAGACTAAAAATGTATATTCGACTTGGGTTGAAGGAGGCCCGAAATATACAAGATATAACGCAACCATTAGTGGTTGGTTTGACAATATAACTTTTACAGATTGGTTAAAAACCATTGCGATTCCATATCTGCAGAAACTTGATGGTGAAAAAGTATTAATTGGCGACAATCTCTCATCTCATCTATCTGAGGAAGTTATTAGTCTTTGTAGTCAATATAACATAAGGTTTATTTTCCTGCCAGGCAACTCGACACATTTGACTCAGCCGCTTGATATTGCCTTCTTTAGGCCTTTAAAAGTTGCCTGGCGTAAAATTTTGCGTGAATGGAAACAGGGTCCAGGAATGAAAGAGCCGTCAGTTCCAAAAAGCATTTTTCCTCGGCTTCTCACAAAACTCATCAAGGAAATTGAGCCTAATTCAGCAAACAATATAAGGTCTGGATTTTGCAAAGCTGGTTTAGTTCCCATTAATAGAGACAAAGTTCTCTCCATGATTCCAAAAGTTGGCGATAATAATGAGGAAATACAAACTATAACAAACAACTTAGATGGATCTTTTTGTGACCTGCTTAAGCAAATGCGCTATAGTGATAGTGACATTAAAAAGAAAAAATCTGGAAAGAAAATAAATATTCAAGCTGGAAAAAGTGTTCGATATGAAAAAAGTTCTGAGTCTGGAAGTGGCTCAGAAAATCATGAAGATATCGAGTTTTCGTCATCCGAAACAGAAAATAATGACCTTTCCGATAATCCACCAATCGAATCTGAAGAAGAGGAACCAAATCTAGAAAGGAACAGCTCTGCTAAAAATGTGGTTGTCAGATATGGAAAGACATTTAAAAATGTTAGTGCAGTCCTACAAGACGAAATAAAAATTAATGATTGGCTTCTAGTGGGTTTTCCTACAGAAACTAAAAAAGCTAGCTCATGCCGCAGTTTACGTTTTTATTTATGCCAAGTTGTTAATAAAACTGACACCGACATTTCTGGAAATTTTCTTTGCGAGAAGCAAACAAGAGATTTTTTGGGAAACGTGTTTCAGTTTCCCGATAAACAAGAAATATTATCAGAGTTTCCATTCGATCAAGTCGTGGGAAAAGTGGAGCCCCCCGTAAAATATCTACGAGGCTATTTAAAATTTTCTTTAAACCGCCTTAACTTTTAGTCTGATTTTTTTAAATGTTTTGCCAAAGAATACTAGTTTTTGTTTGTAAAATGGTCTGTTTTATTTATACCATATGCCTATAATTAATAAATACATTTTTTAAAAAAATGTATATTGATCCTATTCACCACAAAGGCCGGCGAATGCGATTTAACGTAAAATTATAAGGCATATTCTATTCACCCCAGCCGTGTGGTGAATAGGATCAGCAAATAAAAGAAAATATATGAGCTAAGGGAAACACCCTATATAAAATTTGGGGTTATAATATGATAGTAACTCATATTTGTGTACAAAGAAAAAAAATTTAGCACTTAACCCTAGAATGTTATGGCTGCTCAAAACTCAAAAATGATCCTATTCACCCCATTTTACGGTACTAAACCTATGCACTTAGAATTAGTCACGGACCTTACAACCGACGGTTTCCTCTCGGAGCGAAGAAATCACTTGGCAAATTTTTTGCCTCCAANTTAGATCATAGGCAATTGGCTTCTGTAAGCGGTGTAAGTCGGGGCAGTGTATAACGAATTTTAAAACATTACAAGTTCCATCCTTACAAAATATGGCAATGACCCAGATGACCACTAAATGCGGAAGACGACCAGATTGAGGATAATCCGGAAGAGCAGGATGGCCGAATGTAGGAAATAATATATGTCGGCGTCATCAGAGTCTCCAAAGGAAATACTCGGGTTATGTGGTTTTGGTTAAGTGGACAGTTTTACGGTTATTAATGATAAACATAGTCGAAGAGTGAGGATAAATTGAGTTTAGTAGTTAGTCAGGCGATAGCTCGCATACAGGATTGTAATATAATTCAAGGCGTAGTAAAAGTCATTCGTTTTTTTTTTTTGAAAGGGTCGTTTCAATTTTCAACACACGGGGTGAAAACTTTCTACATAATATTACTCCGGATCACATACTGACCGGAAAAATGGTAATTAAACTGGAAGACAATATTCCTGTGACATACAGACCACGAAGCCTAGCGTATTCGGAACAGATGCAAGTTAAACAAATTACTCGCGAGCTTTTACAACTTTCCCACATATACAATAACGGTAAATTAATAATTGGAAAGGATAGCAAACAATAATCTAAATTGGTTAGAATAATTTAATCATTTCTATTCTTTAATTTATAGAAGAAATTTCAAAAACTCTTTCAATGTTACTGTTATTAGAGGGTATTTGTTTATTTTTTATAACATAATAGTTGTACATTTTGAAAAACAGTTTTATATCTTATCTTATTTGAAACAACATTTTTAAACGGCAACTAATTGGAAACGCTAATTAGAAGGTTAAATTTAATGTATGTAGTAGGAATCAAGCAAGTGTCTGTTTAGCAAAATTAATAATTTATTGCGCGGCAAGACAATACATAAACAGAGCAGGATATTATCACTTACACCATTGCTTGATGATAACGAGGTCTTGCGTATGGGAAGGCGTTTTTCAAGGTCCGATTATCTTTTCAACAAAAAACCATTATTGCTACCGAAAAATCATTACTATTCTGTGACTCTGACTATTTTAATAATGCGTTATTATCTTTAAGGCTATTACACTGCGGCACACAAATGTTGCTTTATTCGGTGCGGGAGAAATTCTGGCCAATATAAGGAAAAAATATTGCAAAAAGGATGGTACATGAGTGCATTGCATGTTTCCGTGTGGATCCCAGACTTACGAACAACCTAATAGGTGACTTACCTAAAGAGCGAGTCGAAAGTTAATTTCCTTTCACAAATACGGGTACCGATTACGATGGACCGTTTGCGATCAAAACAAAAGGAGGGCGTGGTGCGAAAATTCTGAAGGGATATATCTGTCTTCGTGTGTCTAAGTACTAAACCTATGCACTTAGAATTAGTCATGGACCTTACAACCGACGGTTTCCTCTCGGAGCGAAGAAATCACTTGGCAAATTTTTTGCCTCCAAGAGCCCCAATTTTTAGCGGGATATGGGAGGCAGGCGTCAAATGCGTAAAACACCGTCTAAAGAAAGTAATAAGCAATTTATCTTTAACTTATGACGAATTTTTAACAATATTAAATCAGGTCGAGGTTATTCTGAACTCAAGGCCGTTAGTTATCCCCACTTTCAGATGATAACAATGACATTAATTCTGTGACTCCGGGGCATTTCCTGATTGGGAGACCATTGCCATCAACCCCAGATCCGAATTTAAGGGACATTTCATCAAATCATCTCTCCAAATATCTACCAAGGCAGCAAATTGTGCAGCACTTTTGGCAGCGATGGAAAGTTGAATACATACAATTGCAAACCTGAGTTAAGTGGAAACTCAACGCAGAAAACCAAATCAAGGCCGGTGCAATGGTTGTCGTGCGCGAAGAAAACACACCCCCACGAAATGGTGTTTGGGCCAAATCAAGGCGGTGCATCCTGGTGCCGATAATGTCATTCGTGTGGTGGTAGTTTAGTGATAAAAAACAGGCCTGCGTTGTACCAATTGGAAGTGATCGATCACCTCGACTATTCTAGGGTTTGTTATTTGCTTACAATTTTTAATGTTGAATTAAGCTATTTATTTTTCATGTTATGTGCAAACTTTGTATTTTCCACCGGGGAGTTTATGTTAATACTTCACTTATAAAATTTAAATTCAAAGTTGAATGGCGCGAATAAATTATGCGCGCGTTGGTGTGCAATAAGCAGGGCGCGCGCACAAAAAGTCAATCAGTAGTTGTAAGATGATAGAGCAGCAAGCAACTGGTTACAGTAAAAATTTAAAAGGTCCTTCGAGTATTTAAAACAAATTAAAAGGTTGAGGAAGACTGTTTGTGTTTTCTTTAATAAACGTGAACAATTTATAATTGAATGTTCTGCAGATGAAAAAAGGTTTGAAGAAGTTAACAAGAAGCAGAAAATATCTGTTGCTGAAAGATCGCTAGCAATAGAAATGCAACGTGATTTATTTGGCCAATTATTCTCGCTTTCTTTAGAACAGACTCTAAATATCGATAAAGCTTTAGCATATTCTTTAACATCTGTCCCACTACAAGCCGGTCGCGAGAGGAAAGGCACTACTGTGGCGCACCTAGCGGAGTTTGACGTAACTAAATTTACAATTTTACGCGACTGGTCTCGGTACTTATTTATTTATCATTAACCTACAAATTAAAATTGTGTCTGTTTATAATATAATATTTATTATTATATCGTATTTGTTATTATACATATCAAAAATGGAGAAAAATTTAGATATTGAAAATATTGTGGAATTTGTGATAAAACCTTCAGTAAACCTTCTAATTTGTACAAGCATCTTAGAGTTGTACATACAGTAGAACAGAAAAAACACAAGAAATCTTCATTGGTATGTTCCCAGTGTGTTCGACTTTTTGTCAGCTACTATGAAATTCGCGACCATTTAGTCACGATTGACCAGTTTGAGTTGTATAAAGAAGGAAAACAATTTGACAATTGATTTGCATCAAAATGTTGGTTTTAGATTTCCAAGCATGGAAGGAATCAAAGGAGAAAGAAATGAAATGTTCATATGTGAAAACTACTAGCAGCAAAGTTAGTAGCAAGAGTGAAAAAATTTACTATGTTTGTCATAGGTCAACAAAGTGAAATAGATATATACCTACTTCACAAAGTGACAGAAAGTTTTAAAATGTCTGGGTTCAGCAAAATTAACTGTTACTTACCCCTCGACACTACAATTAATGTTCAAACACGACAAGTTTAAGGTCATTCTATTTACTCCCAATATTGGACATAAATGCAGTTTAACACACATCAACCTTACAAAAACTGAAAGGAAACAAATTGCAGGTATTTTAGTATATTCTAATGTGATATTTTTATAACTTTTTTTTGTAAGGTAAAATTGCTGAGGGAGTGTCATTTCAAAAGATTCTAGATAATATCCGTGATGCAACAGAGTCAAAAGAATCATTAGGAAGACTTAGTCTCTTGGATCGCCAGGATTAAAAAATATTACAAGAGATTTTTCTTTACGAAAATTTATTCAGTTAAATCAAAATGATGTTATAAGTGTTCGTTTGTGGATTGAACATTTAAAATTTCAAAAAGATGATTTTCCTGTGCTATCTTATAAAGCCCATGGTACAAATGAATTCATAGATACATATGATGAGAATGAATTTGTGTTGATATTTATGACCAAATTCCAAGAGAACTAATTACTAAATTTTGGTTCAGATAAAATATGTATTGATTCAACACATGGAACAACAAATTTCCCACTAGCTTTATAACACATAGATGGAGCCATGTGCAATACAAATAAATCGAAAAATAAGATCAACAGCAATTCACCAGAACGGTGTGATCTGATTATTTATGACGGTTTGTTTATTATAATCGGAGATCTCATAAGAGACGTGCCATCTTCGTTTGAAAATATAAGTCAAAAGCTGATGCAAGTTATCACTACGAATAGGGCCGACACTGTGATAATTGCCTTCGATAAATACATATTTCCATCAATAAAAAACAACGAGCACTTATTAAGAAAAATGATCAAAGGATAGTGTTTCCAAATAAATGGACCCGGTCAAGTACGTAAATCAAATTTCGCGGATGCGTTGAAAAATATTTGTTTCAGTGAAAAATTCTTCGAATTTATTACTGAAGATTGGGCAAATGATCACATGGCACCATTTATCGGGAATAAAACAATTGTTCTGAACTAGATAAATAAATTGCTTTAAATATGAAGTTCATCAAGGCGAAAGAACTTTTATTTTTGTTTTTTTTTTTTAAAAAAACGTTACTAGTAGTATTGTATAGAACTCCTTCCTATTTTGTGAAAAAAAATATATTAGATAACATTCCCTCGCATAAAATAAATATTAAAAACCCAGACAACTACAAACCAATTGAAAAACTATATTTGGGAGCAAAAACCGCACAATATATTTTAAAACAAAATTTATTGAATGAAAAACTTCATATTCTTCGAGTCCGTTGTCTGGATTTTTACATTGAGGCAGCGTTTCAAATTTCGAAAACGTTTGATTTCGATAATGTCTTATTAAAAAGTATGACACTAATTAATCCGAACGGTATTTTCAAAGGCGACGATGAGTCTTTAATACCCTTAGCGATGCATTTTCCAAATTTAGTTGGCGGAAATGATTTGCAAAAAATTGATAATGAGTGGAGAATGCTAAGAAATTCAGATTTTTCCCAAAATTATACAGATGGTGAATCAATAACATCATTCTGGTTAAATGTTCAAGCCGAAAAATATGCAGATGGCACCCAGGTTTATCCTTTGCTTACAAATTTTGCCTTTAATTTTCTTAGCCTTCCCCATTCCTCCGTAGATGCGGAGAGAAAATTTTCGCAAATTAATTTATTAAAAACCAAACAAAGAAACCGTTTATCCACAAGTAGTATTGTTGGTTTAATGAATTCAAAAGAATACATAGACAGTGAATGTTTTAACCTAAAAATTGACCAACAATTGTTATCATATCATAACAACAATATATACAAGAAATCTGAGCGTTTTTCCGACTCAGAATGTGTATTGTTTTGTTTTTTTTTTTTTTTTATTTTTCTGTGTTTGGTTATATGTAACTAATAAAATATTTTGTTAAATCTGTATAGTGTTTTAATTTGTTTTTTATTTATATATTCTATGTACCGTTGAACTTGTAACTAAACATTTTTAGTGTATTTTTAGCCCAAAGGGAGTAACGGCATATGTACCGTTTTATTTTTAAATCTACCGCTTTTTTTATGTCATGCCTACCGCTTTCCGTATTTTCAACCTGGCAACACTGCGCTCGACAGTCTTCCGCCAGCCATCGTAGGGGCAGTCGTGCCGAGCCTACCTGCAGTCCAGCCAGCGATACGTCACCACCGCATAAGTAAGAATTTTACAAGTCCCTCTTAGGAGAATTACGCAGTCGCTGCCGAAGCGTCACCAGAACCTAGAAATTAAGCCGCCGCACAGTGGCGCGAAGCGCCACTGTGCCACCCAATTTACTGTACACCCCTTAAGGTTGGCCCGTTTGAGGTGATTTTTTTTTAAATGTTCGTCATAAAATTCTCTATCGATCCCTCTTTCTCAATTTTCGCTTTGGGTCATTTTCACGGAATTTGACTCCAAAAATGGGTTTGCACGGAAAAACTAGATTTTTCGCACAAAAATGACCCTACGGAACACGAGATTGAGATTTTGCCGGACTTTTTTTATGGGGGAATGCTCGTCTTGGAAAGCCCTACAAGACTGTCCACTTAGATTTCGGAGAGAGATTTTCCGTTGCCGCTAAAAATGGCCACAATCATCCAACAATTTTCACATGAACCAATAACCGTCTACAAAATGTGAATAAAAATATGTATGATATTAAAAGTTCCGATGATGTTGATGATATACTACTTTAAGGCACAAACATCCAGCCTAACATTCTCACTTACATACCTAATACTCATTCACACCACCACACACTTCCTTTATAAAATATAAAAGAATACATCGAACACATATGCTATGTTATGAGACGTAAATTAATCGTTTTATTACAAATGTACTTAAAATATTTTATTTTTCATTGTTTATGTGGTTTTTTCAATAAATAAAAATATTTTCTTGTAATTTCCTCTTTTTTTCTTCTGCATGCTATAATTTAGTGATTATTTGTACAGAAATGCTATAATTTTGGAAACCTTCGCTATAATTAAATTTTTTCGGGTTGACAACACTGCCGCCGTCAGAGATTTAGTCCACAACGAGCCGCCGTAGCGACCAGTCCAGCCTGGTAACAACAGCAAGCCGAGACGTCACCGCAGGAAGTAAGTAAAATTTTACCAGCCTAGAAGAATTGCGCAGTCGCCAATCCGAGGCAAGGAACCTAGGAAATAAACTGAGTTTGGAAATTCAGTTCCTCACCAACCGCCGTTGCAACCAGTCGAGCCGCTCCAGCCCAAGCCACGTCACCAATACGAATTGGTAAGATTCTGCTAAGTCCGGCCTGAGAGAACTGCGCAGCCGCCAGAAGTCACCGTACGAACATTTCCAATAAGCTGCTTTTGGAGAGGAAGTCCATGGGGGTGAAAGTGAATAGGAAGGATTGAAACAGAGTTGATTGTTGCGCCATCTGTGATTTCTGCACACAAATTTCTTCAAATCACTGCCGTTTCAAACCATTCTGCACAGTTACCTATAATGAAGATTTTAATATTGAGTTTGCTCCTTATGATAAGCGGTGATGTCAGATCTACTACAATTACTAAGATTTACGTTAATTTGAAAATTTTTTGGCAAATAATAATTGATAACCAAGCCTCTAGTAATAACATGCTTTCTTTCTTACACCTCTTTTGATTTTTTTTTCAGTGCAGAGAGGAGGGTGAAAAAAATAAAATGTATGCTTCAATTAAAAATAAATGTATCTGTAATACTATTTACACTTGGTAAGCAGATTTTATTCAAATCATTTTGCACATTAATAACAGCAAATAAAACATTCATTCTATACCTATAATTTAAAAGTTTTGATTCCCATACTTATTAAGGTATACCATTATTCTTAGGTTATACTGAAGGTCGCGGATTTCCCAAAAAGAAATATTTTCTTTGAGGCACTTAGGTATTTATTCTTTTTTCTTTTATGAAGTTTATAGTAACTTTCATTTTACTTTCCAGTTTTTTTATAATAAATATGTGTCCACAATCTGACAACTCTGTACTGAGCTGAGGTGCGGGGATCACGTAACTTACTCGCGTTCTGGCGCATTAATGTCCTCCTCCTAATAAATTTAGATATTTAGATTAACTTTTTCTTTGTCTTTTGTTTATGTTCATACAGTATATATTTATTAGTATTTACAACCTGAACTTGAATTTGATTATTTGTATTAATATCTATTAGGCAATTGTTGATTTTTAAGTTCCAAATTTTAAAACTGTGACAGTGTTGTTTTGTACATACTAACGATGGGTTCAAGGAAAAGAAATTGTTGTGTACCTACCTAACTGTGAAGATAAAATTTCAAGACGGTAAGTTATTTTAATAGTTAATAGTTCGTTTAATAGTTTTGATTTATTGAAAACATACATTTATTACGTATGTATTAATTTTTCCAGTTTTTCATTACCTACAAATGTAGAGGTGAGAAATATTTGGATAGAACGTATTGGTAGTGATCGTTTACTAGTAGTTCCTGAATCAAGAATTAGAAATTATGTAATTTGTGCAAATCACTTTCTTGAGATATGTTTTGATGCAAGTGGAAAACTTCTTAATAACTCTCTCCCAACGATAAATCTACAAGGTAAGATCTTTCTACTTCTCCTTTAGAACAGTACCTACTTATATAAGTATATATTAAAGTATGGAAATAAAAACTAATAATTCTCTAAGTATTAATTCACCTATCTTTTTTAAAAGAAAAACTAGTCATTTATTTAATGATTAAAGTTTTTCTGGAAAAGTTGAATAGTAAGATTATATTTTATTTTTGCTGGACGTTGGATTGAAATATTTTCAAAAAGTAATTTATTTCATAATATTTTTAGGTTTTCAAGATGTTCCTTCCAGAGCCAATAATTTTATGTTAACAGATTCATCAACTACTTCTGGATTTCTTACCCCAAAGATATTAAAAGGTAAATTTTTAACTTATACATTTTAGCATTATAATTATTTGCAAAACATAATTTATTTATCTGTTTTAGATGCTCTTGAAGCCACATCTTCAAAATCTACCATGACAGGTGAGAGTCCTGTGGGGCCCGTACAAATACCTAGTAAAGTGTACGCTAGAAGAAGACGATTATTTGAAGCATCCGAAGAAATATGCCAACCTCATGTCAGCATTGAGTGTAAAGAAACTTTACAAGAAATTAGTCATCACCCCTCTAATCAGCCCTCAAAAGATAGTATTGAATTTGCTGGATCATCACAATATGCTATTGAATCTTCAAGATATGGGAAGTTAAGTTCAGCTTCAAAGAATGTTACAGTCCAACGTAGGTATTTAATAACTATCACAAAGAAATTTAAAAATATATTATGTAGAATTATTATACAATAATTTAATAATATTAAAAGTAAATTTGAAATCATTAGCAATTTTAAAATTATAATTTTTTAATAAAAAGGATTATATAATAATACTGTACATGTGCAGTTATTATGATTATTATTATTCTTATGAATAATGCATAAATAAATTATAAATTCAAAATAAGTTACTGAATAGAGTTATTACATTATATTAAAATTTTATTTTCAGAAAAATTACGAAGATTTAATTTGAAAAGTTTGGGACTCGTCAGGGAAAACCAACTTTCATGTGAGAGCAAGGTTCTTTATGAAGAATTAAAAAAATTAAAACGCATCATACAGAAACAAAGAATTCAGAAAATTAAACAGGTTTCTATGTGTAAATTACTTAATTCTAAAAGTACACTACTTAGACATTTGAAAAACGTGAACGAATTCACAAGAAAATTTATTTTGTCACAAACCAGTAATTAGAAGTTAAAGCCACGTGGCAGGAGGTACACACTTGATGATAAGATTCTAGCCTTGTCGATATACAAACAAAGTGGAAGAGGTTACCGATTTCTGTCCAAAATTTTTAGTTTACCCTCCCGTAAAACTTTAATAAAGCTTTTACAAAAAATTCCATTATATTCTGGCATAAATGAACATATTTTTAATCATTTAAAATTAAGTGTCAATAAACTAAAACTTTTAGATAGAAACTGTGTACTTATGTTTGATGAAGTTGCATTACAACTTGGGCTTCAATATAATTTTAAAATGGACTGTGTGGAGGGATTTGTAGATTTAGGTGGAGGTGATAGGAGAGCTAAATTTGCTGATCATGCTTTAGTTTTCCTTTTAAAAGGAATTCGTAAAAAGTGGAAACAACCAGTTTGTTTTACTTTTTGTGAAGCCACTACACAAACTGTTGATTTAGTAAACTTGATTAAATCTGTTATAAGAAATGTTCATCAAACAGGTTTATGTATTGTAGCAACTATTTCTGATCAAGAAGCCACAAATGTAGCTGCCATAAGAAGTTTAATAAAAGACACCCAATCTTATTGTACACGAGAAGGTGTGGACAATAGATACCAAGGTTATCTGATTGATGGAGCAGAGATAGTACATTTGTATGATGTACCACATCTTCTGAAGGGACTCCGTAATGGTCTACTTAAGGCTAACCTCCACTTCATTCAAGATGGTATCCGCAAAGTGGCTTCTTGGCACCATCTAATACAGTTGTATAATATTGATAAAGAAATGGGTCGTTTTTCTATGATACATAAGCTAACAGATGAACATGTGTTACCAGATAGAATAAAAAAAATGAAGGTAAAACACTGTACCCAAGTTTTCAGTAGAACTGTGGCTACAGCAATGAAAACAAAAGCAGTAACAAGCATAGATTTAAATCCTTCCTCAGTTCACTATTTAGATCCAAAGGCATCTGATACGGCAGATCTTTTCTTATTTCTAGATGAGCTATTCGATAGTTTCAATGGAAGCCAAATTACATTTTACAGTGGCAAAGAACTGCGGAGTGTGGTGACAGAAAAATCAAAACACGTTTCCTTTTGGACTTCTGCTTTACCTGTGTTGCAATCTATGTTTTTTTGTAAATCTGATACATCTTCTATTGTTACTCCATCTATAAAAAATTTTATTTTTACATTACGTGGTTTCTTATATATCTGGAACATTCTTAAAGCAAAGAATTTTAAATATATGGCTCCTAGAGCATTTAATCAAGATCCTGTTGAGAACTTTTTTAGCTGTATATGAAGCCACGGTGTAAGAAATACCAAACCTAACTGTTCTTCTTTCATTTCTTCCACAAAAGCCCTTCTTATAAATGGATTTGTGTCGTCACATTCTGTTGGTTCTAATTGTGAACCAGATGAATCTATCGGAGTTCTAGATAATTTAAAAACATTTATCCAGGTTGACAGCATGTCACCACTTGTGGAGCATTTGCTGGTACCACCACCAATTTATGTAACACCTGAAGCCTATATTTGTAATCATCCTTTTGATTTTGCGTCACCTTATGTTGCTGGAATTGTGGCAAAAAAATTTTTATCGCAAATAAATTGCAAATACTGTCGTCAGAAAATGGAGGCATTAGGTGATGATTACCAAAATATCCTAATAGAAACTCGAGAATACCTAAAGGGCGAACGTCACTTAATGCATCCCTCTTCTTCATTTTATAGAGCATTCAGACACATAGTTAATATTATTTTTTACATAATACCGAAACTTATAATATCCTATGGTATCAGGCAGGAAATTATAAGGAAACTTGAAACAGAGGAAGATATTGGCTATGTGTTTTGTGAAGAGCATGAGAATAACAAAAAAATTATGTACAAAATTTGTGCNTCATTTTATAGAGAATTCAGACATATAGCTAATATTATTTTTTACATAATACCGAAACTTATAATATCCTATGGTATCAGGCAGGAAATTATAAGGAAACTTGAAACAGAGGAAGATATTGGCTATGTGTTTTGTGAAGAGCATGAGAATAACAAAAAAATTATGTACACAATTTGTGCAAATATTCTTTTCAATTATATTTCAAAAATTAATAAGATATTAGTTGGAGCTGACCTACGTCATAAAGATGATGATCAATTGACAAGGATGGCATATGCAAAATTTGCTCAAACAAAAGGTAGACAATTTTTTACTAGCAGTGTCTAATATTATGTATACTTTATACAGGGTGGTCCGAATTTTATGCAGGAAACTTCTAGGGCAGATAGATCTCTTTAAAATAATATGTGTTTGCCTTATAAACATAGGTCTGGAACGGCCCCGTTTTAGAGATACAGGGTGTTGAGGTTTTAAAAAAAATTGATTTTTTGTTTATATCGCACACTACCTCACAGGTGGTGTAGAAAGGAGTGTAAATAATTTTGTTGATGTGCTTACAAATTGCACTTACTTTTAAACATAAACAAATATTCTTGTAATATTATCGTTAGAAGTGTCTGCCACAAGGGGATTGTATTGGTATGAATAACTTGAGAACGGCGAATCTTAGGGAAAAAATTAAAGTTACCTTTTTTACGTATTTAGTGCATTAGAATATAAATACGTTACAATAACTTGTAAAAAATGCAGTGGCGTAGGTTTTTTTGTAAAAAAGGGGGTGACCCCTGTCCAGTTGTACACCACTGGTTGAACCTTTAAAGCTCATATTTTAGGGAATGTAAGGCCTACTATCATACATTATCTGTACCAAATTTTATTTAGATCGGTTAATAGATTCCGCAGATATAAACAAAAAATCAATTTTTTTTAACAACTTCAACACCCTGTATCTCTAAAACGGGGCTGTTCCAGACCAATGTTTATAAGGCAAAAACATATTATTTTAAAGAGATCTATCTACCCTCGAAGTTTCCTGCATAAAATTCGGACCACCCTATATTATATTATTTTTACTGTCATAGTTCTTTAATTGAAGATTTATTTTCATTGTTTGAGAGTTATTAAAATAAACGCTGAACAACAAAATACATGTACCTACCTGCCTTGTACAAATATCTGAAATTAAATTCAGTTATTGATATTTCTGTTTCTGTTTTTTCTATAGAAATTTTAAAAAATATATCCATGCACATATACATTGATTTTGCCCTATTTCAAGGGGTATGCATTTTTGACATGTTTATTTATGTCACACCATTTTTAGTTCCTAAAACTCATTGTGTATTTTTAAAAATGTATTTACTTGTGCTGTAACTTTGAGTAAATCGTTTTAATAAGATGAATGAAGAATAAATTTTGCTAGACCCCGTATATATCTAATTCCATTTTTTATTTATATGTGAATATAACTTGATGTAAAATTTATATTCCGATTTATGTATTAAATAAAATATTGTAAACATTTACTTGTTTTCTTTTTAAACGTATTTAAACAAAATGTTCTCATCTCATCTAAATGTCTATGTAGTTAATAATAGGTTAATATTTTTGCATTACCTTGTTAAGCTTTTTAACATTTATGTGATTGTAAAATGAATAGTACCATGTATTATAAATGTATAATTGATTTGTTCCATCTCCATTTTTATCTAAATTGTTGTTCTACTGCTATAAGGCATTTTAAAATTATTTTAATCTATCTTCATTAAAAACAAATCGGTGAATATGGAAAACGTAATATCCTCTAAAATGTTCATTGATTTTTTTTAAAATGAAGGTAGATCAAAACTATTTTAAAATAACTTGTGGTGCTAAAATGACAATTTGAAAAATGGAATGAATGGATGGAACAAATTAATAATAAACGACGATTATTTAGTAGGGATGTGTACCTCAAAAAATCACCCCAATTACAGATTCCTACGTTTCCGACATATGTAAAGTTCTGTGCAGAAATTATAGATGGCGCGGCATTCCTTTGTTCCAACAAAAATAAACAGAGTGCGCTATCTATACTTGTTCTTATCTATGAGGAAGTCGATCGAGCCGTAGCAGCGAGCAGTTGGGTCCATCTCCTGTCATCACCACAAGCCGTCCAATCCGAAGTAAGTAAGTTTCTGCGCATATCCAGTGCACAAGTCTTCGAGTTGATCGGGGACCTGGCGAGAGTGGCGAGGTAATTGCATTGCAGAATTAGTTCCGTTCTACCGCTACTACAGTGCGGACGTATCGAGGAAAGGAAGTAAGTTAAAGGTTTAGGGAAAATAGGTAAAGACTTGGCTACTGTCTGTTTGTACTAATCATACTTTGTCTTTTCAGATATCCGTCCGTACGACTCCGTGGTTGGGTGCACTGTTGCAGTTATCCGGTGACTTGACCCCGCTGCGCGTTCGGGTCATAGTGTTGCTCCCCCCCTCCTATCCGCTCTATGAGTCGAAACGCAGATCGTCATTAATCATATTACTTCTCAGAGATCCGTCCATCCGACTCCGTGATTGGGTGCACTGTTGCAATTATCCGGTGTACTTGACCTCGCTGCGCATTCAGGTCATAGGGTGTTGCTTCCCCCTCCTATCCGCTCTATGAGTTGAAACGCAGGTCGGCCCTAACCATATATTTCTTTTTCAGATCCGTCCGTCCCACTCCGTGGTTGGGTGCACTGCTGCAATTCAATTATCCGGTGTACTTGACCCCGCTGCACGTTCAGGTCATAAAGTGTTGCTTCTCCCTCCTATCCGCTCTATGAGTGGAAACGCAGGTCGGCGCTAATCATGTTTGTCTGTTTCAGCCTGCCAGCCGCCCACTAATGCCGAGGAAACTTGTTATTCTTTAATTGTATTTCTTTTCTTTCGTAGAGATAGTAGCCAAGCCTATAGTATATATAGTTTTTGCTTTCGCTAGCTTTGTTGCTTCCTCACCCCGCCCCCTGGTATATGCACGCCGCTTACCGTCACATTTAGACTTGTTTTGCCAGTACCGCTAATTCTGTGTGCTTTGCTTTAGTCAGGTTGCCGTCTACCAACATAGACACTCGCCACCGTGTAACCGTAGCTTTAAGAGAATAGTGTAGAACTGTATATAGGATTAAACCCGTAATAAATGTAAATATTTTTAAATTGTGTGACTTTTATTCCTGTGTGAAGTCTAACTCTCTCTAGACCATCTGGACATACCGTGTCTTCACTGTAGCCGCCCGAGTAGTGGTGTTTCTGCACTTTAAACAGAAACTGGCGCCCGAGGAAACCGCCGCCGCTCAGGCGTCATAGTGACGGACAAGTAAAATACGACGTCACAAAATTGGTGCCCAGGCCCAAGGGACTTAAAAGAGAGAGTTAGTGAAGATTTTGGAGAATCCAACCGATTCCGAACCGTTCCGAACCCGGCCGAAGACGTCTTACGCCTTCTAAACAACGCCCGAAGCAATTGGAGATTGAACTATATATAAGAAAATTCTTAAAATCATGTTTGCAGATGCAATGGCAAAGAATTTCATCTAGATCTTGAGAAGAATATAGAAGGTTGTACTACGTAAGAGTGCGGTATACGATGATGTGTCGTGGACGGACCGCCTAAATAAATGGTGCGAATATTTGATGGTAGAGGCCGCGGGTGTGGTGTAGGGACTGGGATTTGAAGGAAGAAGGGCGAAAGAGGAGAGACGTGGAAGTTGGCAGTGGGGCTGTTGCTAGTCCAAATAGTACGTAATTTAAGTTTGTTTTTGAGTTATATAAAAGTTCCTGTTAATGTTTGCAAATAAAGGCGATTTTGGTATTTTTCTCCAATGTGTTGAATCAAATAAACAACGAACCTATACCCAGGAGTAGAGAGAGATAGGTTACATTTGGCGCACAACGGGGCTCGACAGGTGGAGTAAATACGTCAGGAAAATATTTTGGATTAGAGGTCAATGGTAATGTGAGTACCACTACTACCACACCAACTTATTTTATCTGTATTGCAGAAGCAAATTTGCACGTACCTAGTTGTGATTATTTGCCGGGCATTTCGGTCCGAGGCGGTGTAACGAAAAACGCGTAACCTTGGGCTACGGGTGTGCGGGCAAGCTGTTGAAATAGGGTTTAAGTGTACCGACAAAAGAAGCGAAATATAGATATAGATATAACTTGTACGTAGTACTTTGGGATATTGATTAGATACTGTTATCAACCAATTACCGGTGGGAATTGTAATAATTGAGTTGTACGTTTATAAATAGGTACCTGTTGCATGATAAAATAAGTATTTTCTGTGGTAAACAAATAAATGTTGGTTGGTGCATGCAATTTTATAAGTATGAACCGAATATGTTGAGTTATATGTTATGTGGTTTTTGAGTTGTTGTTTATAGTATTGTGGTTTGATATAACTGTTTAGAATTTGTTAAAAAAAAAGATATTTGAGATTTCTGGACGTGGAAGTTGGCAGTGGGGCTGTTGCTAGTCCAAATAGTACGTAATTTAAGTTTGTTTTTGAGTTATATAAAAGTTCCTGTTAATGTTTGCAAATAAAGGCGATTTTGGTATTTTTCTCCAATGCGTTGAATCAAATAAACAACGAACCTATACCCAAGAGTAGAGAGAGAGGTTACAAGGTTCAACAATATCTATAGTGGTGAAGAAAAGAAGGCTAAAATTACAAGTGATTTCTCATCATCTTTATTAATTGAAGGAGAAATTCCAAAACATGTTAGTCAGGGAACTGAAGATGCAACAAAATGGAATGAATGCATGTCGCCAGAATCTCTTGCATTGATGCATAAATTTATGTTTGATCTTTTAACCAGAGCTAGATTGAATCTTCCGGCACCAAATGAATTAGGAATAGCATTCTCAAAAATTGCAGTTACTGGCAACTTTTTAATGGCAAATAAAAAGATTCAATTAGGATTTGGGATGTTAGCATATAATGAAGGATTTTATAGAAGATTTAAATGGGACAAAGATGTGTACGAAGGCTTGTTGAGGCAACATGTCTCACTCTTTTGTTAAAAGTAACGTTTTTAATTATATAAATATACAGTCCACTTCATCAAGTTTGTTTTAATAAAAGTGAATCAAGTTTTTATGCCATCATAGTGGCAGTACAGTAAGCGAAACTGTACAAATGCAGCTGTTCATTTCATAATATATAAGGGGAATGAAAATTAATATTTCCAATAAAACAATAAAAATTATAGTTAGAAAAATGACAGAGAAATATCGAAGATGATGGCGTTGTTTTGGAAGATGGCTCTCATATTGCTATGCCAAATTCAAGATAGAAAAAATTATGTAAACAGGCCCTACAAAAGAAACACCGACAGAAACAACATTATGCATAATGCTCCCAAAAAAGATGTCTTGCTGCTAGACCGGCATTCCATTGGGAATCATCTAAATTTATGGTGCTACCGATTTTTTGAAAACCGGGTTATTGCCGCAGAAAGGTTACAAGAGATATACGGTGTAAACTGTGAAAGGAAAGAATTTTTATCTTGTATACGACCCTCCAAAGATGGTATTGCTAGTAGGTGCCTGAGTAATTTCACTAGAAAGGTTGTAAGTATCAACTCAGTGCTCAGTCGTAATTATTTGGTGTATACAGTCGCGATTTATTATTACATTTTATGGTTAAAATCTCGGTTAAAATGAATGAAAACAGTTCTAAAAGGCGAAGAAGTGTAAATGGATTATTTAGAGAACAACGAAAGAAGCTCAAGAGTGCCGGAAAGGCATATGAAACATATAAAGGATCTCATCGACAGCAGCAAATCCAGAAAATGATCCTACCGAATGTGACATGGATGATAGTCTAATAATAGATTCTGACTATGACAATGACTAACATACATTTAATAAAGTTTCTTTTAGAATAATTTTCATTTTATTCTGTGCTTATTAATTTACAAAAAAATACAATTGCTAAAACGGTGGAAGTGCATTTTCAGTAAAAAAGGTCAAAATAAGTTTGGTAATAGGTCAAAATAAGTTTGGTAATTAAAGAGTGTATTTTTTTCAGAAAAACTAAATTTTAAAAAGCTTGTTTGTATGAGTGAACACATATTTTTGGAATCTATTATGGACAATCATGCTACTCATATAAACTTACAAGTGGTTGATTATGCAAGACAGAATCAAATTATTATTTTGACCCTGCCTCGACACTGTAGCCACAAGATTCAACCACTTGACGTGGCAGTTTAGGGCACCTTCAGATCAAGATATAAGCAGACAATGAACAACTGATTAACAAGCAACCCGGGCAAGACGGTGACGCTATACGAAATTGCTGAATTTGTTACTCCAGCATTTAGCGAGTCTTTTACAATATGCAGTATCTGCAGGGCTTTCGAGAAAACAGGTATTTATCCTTTCAATCCGAATATTTTCACTGAAGATGATTTCTTACCTACATCGGTTACCGATAGGCCTAATTCCATAAACATACCAGAAAATATTTCAGATAATGCTTTGGAACAACTAGTTGTTTTCAGTTCATTACAGTACAGGGACGTGCTGAACTAGGATTAATCTCCCCAGAAATAATAAAAGCGTACCCTAAGGCTGTCCCTCGAAAGAAAATTACCCAGGGTAGAAGGAAAAAAGGAAAATGTGCTACAGTTACAGATATTCCAGAAAAAAAATGAACTTTTAAAAGCTGAAGAGGAGAGAAACAAAAAGAAAAGTAAAGGTCTGAACACCAAAAAA
>NW_019417296.1:0-10467 GCF_000390285.2 Anoplophora glabripennis | reverse complement strand
TCAGTAAAAAGTCGCACTATCTTTTTGTGACCTACACTGATAAGTCCGTTTGTTTTAAAAGGAAAATAACACTACAATCAGAAAACTACGTTGATTAAAAGTAAGAGAAAATAACCGACCCCTGGATTTAAACTTTCTTCACTGCAGCTATCCCGCACGTAAAAGATTGGGAAACTGGCGCCCGAGACAAAAACCGAAAAGATTCAATCCGGAGTACGTTCCTGTGACGTCACTCACCACCGCCGGCTGCCAACCACCGCTGCCGATAACCTAGTAGTCAAGGGTCGTCATAAAATTAGGCGTCCAAATAGGGACGTCAGTGACGTCAATAAATCCAGTAAATTAGAATTCGCAATTGTGAATTAAGATTCCGTTTAGAGTTGGTAGTATATCGGGGGCAGCCACAAGTAACGTCTGAACAGAACAGTCACCACCGCAAAATCAAAACCAAAATAAAGTAAAGTATATAAAGGGTGTTACAAAAATTTGACGACCGAGTAAAGTACGTTACAAGTTCTGAGACCGCAGACTGAACGGACGTGCCAACTGGAGAATTCCGCAGCCCTCACCGCCCTGAGAGTTGGTCTTGAGACTGCAAACCGAGCAGACGTGCTAACGGGAGAGCTCCGTAGCCACCGCCGCACCAAGACCAGAAGGAAATATGATGTCCAACGAAGAAACCCAAATCCTGACCGACCCTGAACCAACCGTAAAAGCCGGAAGCTCCAACTTGGCAGATTTCCGACTGAGCTGGAACTGGAGAAATTCCGCTTAGACGTCTTTGGGATCGTAGAAGAGAAAAAGAGACGTTCATTAAGGACGGCTATGCTTTACCGCAACCAAGGCACACCGCCGCCGCTTTCATTGTACCGCCTCCGCTGCCAGCACCGTTTGTCGTACCGACCACGGCAAGTGGACCGCTGGTCAGTAACCCCTCTGCACCGCTCAGCATCAGCACAGTATGCGAGAGGGTAAGGAAGTGGAACCTGCACTTCAACGGAAGGACCGATCCCGTGGAATTCTTGGAAAAGCGAATTTCAGGAACACAGCAACTTACCAACGTCCGCCGTTTTACCCGCCTTGTATGAAATCTTTCAAGGTAACGCCTGGTACCGAAACAACCGCGACTTATGGAACTGTTGGAACGATTTTATTGGCGACTTCAAACAATTTTACCTACCCGCCAATTATGAATCGTTCCTGGAAGAGCAAATATTCCAGTACCGCCTAAGAGTAGGGGAGTCCCGCCGTGACTATTTAGTCTCCTTACAAACTCTGCTACGCCGACATGGAGGATTCTCGTCTGACCGAGCCCTGCAACGATTGTATGGAAATTTGCCTCCTGAGGGAGGAGGATTAAGAGATTAAAGATTTAACATTAAAGATTTAAAACCATATACCTCTTACAGTGCTGAACCCGAAACTTCCGACCGCAGCGAGCCGGCAGCCAGGCGCATCCCCAGACCCCGCTAGACGCGGCCCAAAAAGCTAGGCGGAAGGTTATCCAGCAGGCCAGGGCATGGTTAGGGGCCCAAATGTTAAACCAGGCGGGAACTCGGAAGAGAACCTTGCCAAGACGGCCCTTACTCGGGCAATCAGTCCGAAGAGGGCGCCCGGGATCACGCCTCTACCGAAATCCCGACGCTTCTCAGCGGTGGTTCCTTGTGACACCACAGCCACACCTCCTCCCAAGCCACCGCCACCTTCAAGAGCAACGACCACTCCTCCACCAGAATCGTTTACCTTTGGTGATCGGATCGCCAAATTCCCGAATAGTGTCGCCTGGGATGAGGCGTTATATCGGGAAGTACTGGCCCTCCGACCTGCCTCCGTACCACCTACCAGCCGTTTAAACAAACTGATGACGGCTGTGTCTTTTGGGCCACCATTCGGCTCCGGCCGACAAGGCCCGAAAAATTTTTCCCTTTCTTGTTTTGTTATTTCTCTTTCCTTTATTAATGTAAAATTACCGATATAGATGTAACTAGAATATAGACCTTTTTAAGTTTACATTAAAACATATTCAAGGTACAGCCGGTTTTTATTCTCCCATACCAGTTTACTTACAGATGGATCCCGTCAGCCTCGAGCTACACGTATCCCCCGACGACCAGGACTGGGTACTATTAGCCTTAGATGAGGCCATTCAAGAGGTCAACGAGCCCCCAGCCCCAGTACCCAACACACCGACGCCGATCTCGAAATACCAGGAGAACACCCCCATGGATTCCGACACCAGGCTTCCACTCGACGATTCGTTGGAGGTAACTACCGCGACTCTTCGGCAAACCCTGGCAAGGTGGGAACAGCTAGCCGAGGCCCCTCCGCTATCTCGCCCCGACTGGCCGATCTACCTGCCCGTAGACAGCTGGGAGCTCTGCTGGAGGTGTGGATATCCTGGCCATTCCCGGCAAACCTGTACCCGGAAACGACGTCTGCTTTGCTCCTGGTGTGGGCAATATGGCGTCATGTCCAGAGACTGCCCATGTGAAAACCGCTCGCATAACGTCATCAGCAGAAGCCGCCTGTCCGCAACTGCTCGGCACCGATCACGTTCACTTCCCGGACACCAGACTGCATCAAGAGTTATTTCTCGGACATTTTCCGCCTACCCGAAACCGCATCCAATGCAACTTGCTGCCTTAAGTCCGAAAGACCGACCAGACCAGAATTACCATTTTTGTTTCATTTGTATTTTTCTTTTCCAGGGTAAATTATTGTACAGCACCGAAAGCTGTAGAGAATAAGTTATTTTCGTCTGTATAAAATCTTTTTCCCGAATTAGTGTTTGTTTCTTTAAAAGATGAACATATCCCCAAATAAAGTTTACTAACCTGTGTGGGGTATGCGCCTTGTAAGTTAGGGAGTTATTTATAAAAAAAAATAATTTAATTTTTATTTTTTTCAGCGGAAGTAAGAGGGGAGTGTAACGAAGTGATTTTCCGACACCCCACATTTGTGTTCTTTTTATTTAATTGTATTAATAAATGTAGTTTACCGTACCGACATTATTTTTGGCATTTCAAATGTCGCCGGAATTTAATCCGTCACCGCGTAGCGCCAAGCCTATGCGCTCGACAGTCTTCCGCCAGCCATAGTAAAGACCAGTCGTGCCGAGCCTACCTGCAGTCCAGCCAGCGATACGTCACCACCGCATAAGTAAGACGCAGTCGCTGCCGAAGCGTCACCAGGACCTAGAAATTAAGCCGCCGCCGTCAGAGATTTAGTCCACAACGAGCCGTCGTAGCGACCAGTCCAGCCTGGTAACAACTCCAGCAAGCCGAGACGTCACCGCAGGAAGTAAGTAAAATTTTAGTCCTGCCTAAAAGAATTGCGCAGCCGCCAATCCGAGACAAGGAACCTAAGAAATAAACTGAGTTTGGAAATTCAGTTCCTCTCGATATAACTGATACCTAATCACTATCAGAATCATCAACCATATCAGTAGGCTAACAAAACAATTGAAAACGTCATCTTGTAATTAAAAAATAATGATCCACTGTTTGGCGGGGCTTGAATATTCATGTGTTTTCCATCAACAGAGAAAATCAATCAATCAATCAATCAATCAATTGAGAAAATTCCAAAATTTTTCATTTCGTCTACACTTCTTTTTAAAACATCCTCTGTTGGTTGAGGCAAATCGATTTTGGACATATTTTCTCACATAATTTCACTTGTGGTATGAACAACTTTTTGTACCATCGAATGACCCACTTTGAAGTTAAATGACAGTGCCTGAAAATCAGCACCGGTCGTCAAATACCTACCAAATATCTGTAAAAAATAATAATCTACTAAGGTTTGTACAGTAGGTGGGTGTAGAATTCGTCAGAAGTTTTACCAACTTAATTAGTCAAGCCTAGTAATGTGTTATTATCTATGATGAGGTAGTTAAGAAAGTAGTATTGATCTTTTTAGCGAAGACATGAAAAGCACGATAGAAAAGTTTAAGAGACTTTTTCCAACGTTCTGTTAAAAGCCAGAAGACTAAAAGAGGACAAGGTGCAGAAACCACAAAGATTGTTGCGAAAATTTATCCTTTTATTGAAGAAAAATGATCCAGACATAAAAGATTTAGAACCAAATTATTTTGATTTGATATTATCAGTTGTTAATGAGCTTGCCAAATTTGATGTTGAATGTGGTAAATACGAGACATCCACAGTTGCGTTAAATATGGGCACAATATTAATGAAATGTTGTAATGTATGCAGCCGCTTATTGCATGAAAAATAATATTGAAAACCGATAGGTACCAAGGATATTTAATAGATGACCAGGAGATAATTCATTTATTTGATTACCCCTATTTGCTAAAAGGTATCAGAAATGGCATGTTAACAAAAAATTTAGATTTTACTCTAAATGGATTTAATAAGGTTGCCTCTTGGTCACATATTCTATATAAAATGGATAAGGATATGGGAATATTTAGCCAATTTCCGAAACTGACTGATGAACATGTCTTGCCGCAAAAAATAAAGAAAATGAAAGTGAAAAACTGCACTCAAGTTTTTGTCAAACAGTTGCAACAGCAATGAAAATTAGGACAGAGGTCAGCAAAGAATTACCTCTCCACTTCCAATTTCATTTAAATCTGATATCGATTAAAGGGAAATCATACAAAAAATTAAACCATTACAAAAGTGCATGAACTATTCCCAAATATTGTAATCAATTTAATATAAAGAAGAAACTTTTACAATCTGTAGAAAGTGAAAAAGCTACTTTACTTTTCTGCGAAAGTCACAAAGAGTTATAAATATTACTAATAGTGTTCTAAGTGGAAAAGATACCTGGCAAAAGAACTTTAATATAGGAAATAGAAACAATTGTCGTGTGCAGACATGTTTTAAATCGCTCTTCTGTGTAGCAGTTTTTGTAGTGGTGTTTAATTTTCAATACGGTTTAATTTACACTTCTGAAATACCTATATTTTAATTAAATTTGTGTGCTATTTCGTCTACTCTAGTAGCATGCAGTTTCCTGAAGATAATGTGTCTAATATTTTGACAAGAATTGTTCTGTTGTGTAACGGCTCTCTCAATAACCGCAACCTAGAAATTTGCTCTAGTTTTTGCAACAAGCAGTTTCATATTTCTTGTGTTGGTGTCTCCAGTACAATCCATAAAAACATAAAAACGGCTGTTGTGCTTCTATTAAAAATGATTTTGGAAAAATTATTGAAAATTTGCTGCAAGATAAAATTAAGGACATAGTTGTCAGTATGAATGCCACGTTTGACGACGTTAAACAGAATTTTATGAAAATGGCATCTTTAAAGATCAACAATATGCATACTCTTATGTCAAATTCATCGAAACCGTCATATTCTCAGGTTGCTTCTGGCAGCAATTCTGTTGTTAAACCAAAAAATTCTAAGCAGCCTAATACTCAAACCAAATCAGACATATTGAGTAAAATCGTCACTGTTGAGTCTAGTTTCCAATGTTCAAACCATTAAGGATGGAGGTATCTTAATTGGCTGTATTAGTTGCAATGACGCTGTCAAGCAAATTGCAAATGAAAAAATTTGACAATTTTGACACAAGAGAATTGAAGAATATCAATCCAAGATTGAAACTTTTTGGCATAACTGAAAATTATATCTCGCAGGATTTCGAGAAGTTTGTAAAGTTATAAAATGAAAATACAGAGGTTTTCTCCGAGAACGAGGTTTTAAGCTAGTGCAATATTGGCCAACCAAAAAGAACAACGAGATTTATGGAGCAGTTTTTGAACTTGGACTCTTTAACTTTTATCTCAGATAATTTTTATGTTTATTTTCAAAATGTTCGTGGCCTCAAAACCAAAACCCAAATTTTTTTATTATGCAATTATTTCCTGCAATCAAGAAATTGCTCTTACTGAGACATGGCTAGATAGTAGGGTTTTTAATTTAGAATTATTCACCCAACAGTATACTGTATTTCGATCAGACCGTAATTTTGAAGATACAGCTAAAACACGAAGCAGATGTGTTCTTATTGCTCTGCATAAGGATCTTACAGTTATACCACTGAACATTAATAACTTGGTTTGACATTATATGTGTTAAGATGACGTTTGATTTTGTAAAGTAGCTATAGTGGAGATAATGCATCTGTCGATTTCGGTGTTCGCTGTTCAGTATTTCAAAAATTGAAAACAATTAACAGTAACTAATTGCTGGTAATTGCAAATGTCATATTTTACATAATACTATAAAGTTTGCCAGCAAAGGATTACATTTTGACATTGGAAGTTTTGTTATAAAGTTATATAACGAATTTTCAATTTCTGCCAAACGTGTACAAACTTTAAAAAGCTTTTTTGAATTTGTAGAATTAGAATATAAGAATTCGTAGAGACATGTTGCAATTAGATGGCTGTCTTTATTGCCAGCAATAGATAGGCTAGGGATATTGTTGAACTGACCAGCAATTAAATCATATTTTTTATCTGAAGGAGAAGAAAATTGCTCCAAAATAATTTGGGAAGTATTTAATGAAGATGACGTTGAGTCCGTCGTTCTTGCACTACTTTACTTTGTTCAAAATGTATTGGTAATTTTTCAAAACAACATACTAAAATTAGAACATAATGAAACCACCGTAATAGAACTGCATTCAGCAATGATTAATTTAAAAATTAATTTGGACCCCAGTCAGTCGCTCAGGAGGACGATAATACATTTACCTTCTGTACTGTTAGTTTTGTAACTAGGCAATAACAGTGCTTCCTTCAATATTTGCATTAGTGTTATAATTCAAGTTATCTCCCGTTAATCGTTGATGAAATTCATAGGATCAGAACTGCTAACTGCAAGAAGAACCTGTTCATCGCTGCTGTATTCTTCAAAGTTCCTAGAGCCACAACTTCTGAAAAAGAACCACACAAAGGAACTTGGAGAAATTAGAATTAGGACTATTTGCCGCCGCAGTCAACACACTAATAACAAACTTGGCATTACTGTTAAGAGTAGGCAGATTGAAGCCTGACAGAGCTAAGTAAGCCAACGTTAAGACTACGCAATCAAAATTTTATCCTGAATCATATTAACCAAAAATAGTTGGATTGGAAAGTTCCATTAATTCGAAGTCGTTTTAAGCAAGAGTTAGATGAACCGATCGTTTTTCCCTGTAGTTCTCAAACAGAAGATACCGTTACACCTACTTTGTTTGCTAACCCTCTATCCGAAAACGAGTTAGAAACCACTATGAATCAATCTTTTGTGCGTATGTACGTTGAAACATTGGAAATATTCCCAAACTCAACGGAGAAAATCCTCAGCTTATATAAAAAATTTTCGGCCCCACTGACGAACTTTTTTCCTTCGGAAGACCAAACTTTTGAATTGCTTCTTCTTTCATCAGTTAAAGCTAGATTAATAAGACAAGCAGATTTGGCCAAATCTTTCTGCCTAGAATTAGATAACTAGAACGTGTTGAAACAACTATTTTTAGAATTATTTCCTCTATACGGAACCAGAATACAATGTTGAACGAGAATATTTTTATGATAATCCGGATATAGTACCTTACGACACCTCACCTTTAATAGATAAAATATTAAAAATGGACAGTGTTTAGTTGAAATCCAAAATTTTGAAGACTCCCCACAACTTATTGAGTTTAAGGAACCTTTCTCAGCCAAACCAATTGCCGATTATTTCATTCAAAGAAAAAGTAGGTAATTTTACAAATAGACCTTCTCAATAATACACTAAACCTACCATAATTTACTATGAAATATATAAATTCCTTAATTAGAGATTCTAAAGAAAAACACCCATTATTTAAAACTCTTGCTAATTTACCCTTCATTTCCATTATTCATCAAGAAGGTGATAAACTAACTTTCACAAGTAAAGTAAACCATGAAATAAAAACAGTAGACGAAAAACCAATTTTATAAAGAATCTTATAGATACCCTTATATACAGAAGCAGGAGGTCCAAAAACAAATATCCCAAATGCTTGAAGACGAGTCTATTAGACCCTCACATAGCCCTTATTCATCCCCCATTTGAGTAGTTCCAAAAAAACCAGACACCTTCGGACAACAAAAATGGAGACTTGTTATCGATTATGGGAATCAAACTCAAAAACGTTTAACGATAAATAAGTACCCCTTATTATGGTTAAATATGGTAAAGCATAATAAAATATATTGATAATTCATATAAAAAAACATCCTAAGTGTTCTCATAATTTATGGTATAGTAATCAACATAACTTTGAAAACTGTCGCGAACTATTTCTGCTTCATCTGCTTGCCTACCTCTTTTAGCTTCAAAAACTTTTTCGGTATTTACTACATGTCTGACCAACTTTAGATGCCGATGAAATCCTTCTTGACTAAGGATGGTGTTGTGTAAAATGCAAACAGCTTTAATGAGGTCATCTGTGATCTGTTCATTCGTTTCTATCGCTTTGGATAGAATGTGTCACTTTGAGTACAAAATTCCAAAAGTCCATTCTTGCGAGCTCTTGATAACCGTTGATTGAATTTTTCATACTCTGGGCTAAGATTTTTTCTACTGTATGGTTTCAACAAGTTTGTCATTAAGGACAGTCCTCATCCGAAATAAATACGTAGGGTACACGAATATTTGTTCCTGGTTTTCCAGCATCAGGAATATTCAGCTTCTTATCTTGCATTAATTTGTACACAGTAGAACTCTGGAATGTCCCACCATCGTTCTGTTTGCCGTAGCCTCCAACATCTATTACAATTTGCATCACGAACGTCCTGCAGGACTATAGAATAATACTGCTTATAAATATACCGAGCCAGAGTTTGTGGCTTTAATTTTCACATATTTTCCATCAATTGCCCCTACATAATTTGAGAAGTTCCAAATGTTAAATCATTCTTCACTTATATTCAAAAATGCTTCTCTAGAAGGCGGCGACATGTAACAAGGTCCATAATAATTTTACTGTTTCCTTTATCATAAAATCTTTTATTTTTAAAAGATCAATTTTTCCCAGACTTAGTCATAGAAATCTATCGTTGAAATGAAACAATATCGACACTTTCTTCACAAGAAGAGGAACTGGAAAACGGGAAAAGTGACATGTTATCCCATGTTATGTTAAGTGACATGTGACAAAGACCTCTGATTTAGGTAACCTTACACCCAAGGGTATTTATAATACAAAGGATTAAGCAGATATTTTCGCTACGATAGTGGAGGTTGTGACGTCATCGCAGACCACTTCAGATAAATCTGCATACTTGCATACTGACACGGTTTAATGAATTATTTCTGTCCAAGAATGATCCTGTTATGGTAAACAATAGCTGTGAAGAAAGTATAAACAACCATTTCTCAAGTAAATCTTCAGTTGAGAAACATAATGCTACACTTAAAACAGGTTCAACTAATCTCAGTGATTTTGAAGACTATCAAGAATCTGAATCCAGCTACAGACCAAGTAATAATGGTTCGTCTTTCGAGATCGATACTGAGACCGAAGAAGCTAATAGAAAAAATAATACTGAAGAAAGACAAGTAAAAAGAAAACGAGCCAGAAAAGGCCAAGCCAATAAAGAACTGTGGAGCAGACGAAAAAATCAAGTACTTAGGGAAAAGGGAGAAGAGTATGTTAGCGAAACGAAGAGAAATATGAATGCTCGTCTATTTTGAGATGAGAGGTTTAGCAAGAATGGCGACGATATTGTAACAACTATGCACATTAAGGGTAGTTTGCGCCGTTTAGAAAATTAATGACTGATTAATTTGTAAAATTTGTGCCGTCCCCTAAACGGTGTTAACAAGTAAACTGTGATTAAATTAAACGCACATTCTTCCATGTTTTAAAGATGGATTAATTTGAATTGCAGATGTGCGCAGTCGTAGTAGGGCTTAATTTACCCTCATGTTAGGTTGTCTCTTTTCACTTTTTCAGATTTGAGATCGAGCAGTTTTCTAGTTTGAGTTGAGTAAATGGTATATTTATTGTTTTTGTTCATAAACGACGACTTGGATATTTTAGATATAAACGTTGGTTTTCCTCGCAAGATTTATGAAAGAAAAATAATTTTGACGATTTAGATAATTTAACATTTTTTAGGCGTTTTCGTTTAATGAAAAACACGGTGTTGCATTTGCTAGAACTAATAGAAGGAGACTTGGAATATGATAATAACTTGTAAGTAAACTGTTTGCTTAAATGAGTGTCTCGTAGTGTTTTATTAATGGATTTTGAGTTGTTGCATTAATTTTAGAAACAATAGCGTGGCACCCATTGACCAGTTATTAACAGCTCTTAGATTTTACGCTAGTGCAGGGCATCTTGCCACAGTGGCTGGTTTTACTGCAATGGATACATCTACTGCCTCTAGAGTAATTGCAAAGGTAACCTAGCTATTGCAAGATTATATTCACAATTTTCCCACTCAGAATAATTTTGGTTAAAACGCAAAGTGATTTTTACCATATTGGCTCCTTTCCTCGAGTGATAGGCTGTGTTGACA